>NC_056746.1:247397919-247420419 GCF_019279795.1 Protopterus annectens | reverse complement strand
GGGCCATAACCCATTCATCTAGAGGCAGACACATAACACTCAGGCACACACAGGTTTATATTACACAGGTACGTGTATACAACTGCTTGATGACTACTGACTTGTACAGTCATGTTTCACAGTTAGCACAAGCACCACTGACACTATAGATCTGAGGGATACCAGAAGCAAATGTCTATTGTGATTGACATTTGCACATCATGTGGTTTTAGCCAATTGAATGTGTGCTTGGTGGGGCATGCCTCATGATGGGAGGCTCTTTGTTACTGTCACTCTCTTCCACACATCTATGTATGTGTAATTTTGGCCTATTATAGTGTGTTGTCTTTGGATATATGTGTGTGTTCCTATCCAATGTGTGTGCAAAGCATGACTGGTGTATACTGAGGAGTGTATGCACTAACATCTGCGACTGTCAGATATGTATGGTCCACTGTTGTTGCCAGACATGGACTTCATTTCAGTAAGTGTGTGAGCATGCCTGGTATGACCTTTCAGTATTTTGTTGTCTGACATGGCCTTCATTTCTCTGTGTGGGAGCATGCCCAGTATGACCTTCTGTATTGAATGTGTGAATCCATTCCAGGTAGATTGTACTACAGTGCAGACTTTTGTGTTCTACACCTACAGCTAGCAAACTGTTTCTACAGGATATCTGTAGATTGGTTGACAATATGGGGTCAAAAATGGATAAAGGATAGTGGGTTACTGTAGGTAATTGTGTTTGTGCTGCTTCTGCTACATGGTCCTGGAGTTAGCAGAGATATTCAGACATATGTACTGTTTTACACTGTGATGTTTTATGTCATCGAGTACTGTCAGGTATACATATTTGCTTGCAGTGATGTCCTGGGGAACACAGGGTGAATGCAGCTGTGTCCAGTATTGTGGTCAGCAGCCTACATATTCTTGTACAATCATGCCATTCTGGAGGGGAAACTGCAGACACTTGCTGCTGGGTCTGTGTAAATGGTTCAGCACATTGGTACAGTGGTGGCAGAGGATCCCATGCTTGTACATCCATGCACATGACAGTATGGCCCTATCCTGCTGTGGCCATACCTCACAGCTGTACAGATTCACACAGGTTACCCAGAGGCAGGAGTCATAATTCTGGCCATTACCCCTTCACATTGTGGTTTATGAGCAGGTTTATAGCCACCAATTCTTGTGTTTGCAGCCAGGGATAGTATGTGCACATGGCTGAGTTTTGGACTTCACACAGTCCATGCCAACCATGCTCCCCCCTCTATTATTCTATCCTCACCCATACATTATGCAAACATTATCTGATATGTTCCCTGTAGTTATCACCTCATCCCAGCAGTAATTTGGTGTTGGTCCACAGTTCATGCAGTAGGACATGGTGGACGTGCTACTGTGATTTGTCCACATGGCTTGCATTTGGGTTTTGTGGACTGTTATGTTATGTGGGAGTCCATAACATAACATACACTGGCAGTATGAGTGAGACACAGGCCTTTGGCAGAGGACTGTAGGCCATTTGGTAGTGATGCAGGCCAGCTGTAGCAGGCCGTTGCATTCTGTCACTCCTACAGTCCCAGACTGCAATACACTATATTCCCCTGGGGTGACAGGGTAGGTGTGCAAGGTGTTAATGTCAATAATTTCTGTCATTACTGATCCAGTGGTGTGGATGCTGGCAGGGTGCTGCTTACAGCTAGGAACACACCTGCATGGGGCACCTGTTCTGCATGGTGCATTCTTTCACTATTGCCATACAGATGTGGGGGTCATAGTACCCATTCCCAACAGTAGGGATAAGACTGGAGAGGTACCTCTGGGTGGTGGTGAGGTGAGATGGGTGCATGTTTGCTATGGACACTACTTGCATCTGACTCACAGATATGCATGGGGCATTCCACTTATGGTGGCTTGTGCAGGGACATCAGCTGTTTCTCAATACTTCATTCCTATGACCTCTGTAGTCTGCCAGTGTTTGGCCAGACAACATTGGTATTCCCTACTACAAGCTCAAGTAATGTGCTGCAAATCTGTATGTACAATTCCAAGGGTGTGTCCATTTGACAGTTACAATTTATACACTGTCTGTCTGGGGTACTTCCTCCTGTGTACTGCTTGTATGTCAGGGCTGACATTCATAGGTTCATAGGTTCATACTAGGCTATCTGCCCTAGGGCATTTATAAGCCTAGCCAGAATGTGTTTGGCTTTCGACACCCATTTTAAATTTATTTTGCTATGCCCTTTTTCGAGGTTAGTATACTGTGCCTCTGTCTAACAGTGACACAGAAGTGATACCCGGGGTAAACCTACGATCTCCCATCCACTCATTCCTCTTGAAGAGAGTCAATGAGGGACTCTGCCTAACCTGGACTGGGATTTTATTCCAGAGTGAAGGGAGCCTCTGGGTTATGAATCTGTCCCTCCAGCATGTCCTATTTATTTCAGTGATGAGGTTCAAGTCTCTCGAGCGTGTAGCTCGATGGGATTTGGATTTTCTGAGGTGCAGCATGTCTATTAATTCCGGGTTGGATATGGCTTTATACGTCAGGCACAGATCGCCTCTGAACAGGCGGTATGCCACTGAGTAGAGTTGGAGTTTCTTTAACCGGGCAGCATATGGCATCTGTTTGAGCCCTTTGATCCTCTTGGTGAGGTACTTTTGGGGTCTTTCCAGTTGCTGCAGGTGTCTGGTAAGGTACATCCCAAAAGAGGCATTGTACTCAATTATGGGCCTGATGAGGGATGAGTAAAGAGGCACGATGACCTCCCCTGATCTAGATGTGAATCCCTTCATGATTAGGTGGGCTATATAAAATGTTTTTCTAACCACTTTGGCCACGTGGTTGTCAAATGAGAGGGTGCTATCAACTTGGGTCCCCAGGTCCCTAATTACTTCTTCTGTACTTAATGGATTACCACCTATGTGGTAATTTGTGGGCACTTTGTTTTTGCCAAAGGGGATGACTATACACTTTTTGGCATTTAGCTTGAGACCATGGCTCTGTCACCAGTTGTCTGTTTCTATGAGGCCCTTTTGGAGGATGCTTGTGTCGGCTGGAGAGTTGATTATGGCACCCAGTTTGCAGTCATCTGTGAACTTGGTCAGCCACAGTCCTTCCGTGTTGGCCTGTACCTCCGAGAAATATATACCAAACAAGAGAGGTCCCAGGACTGAGCCTTGTGGGACACCACTTGTAACTGGTTTGCAGTCTGACATGACTCCAGCAATTCTAACCATGTGGGTTCTGTCCTTGAGCCAGTTTGCAATCCATCTAGTGACATAGGGGTTTATATTTAAGCTGGTGAGCTTATCTATAATGCCCGAGTGGGGTATTGTATCGAAGGCTTTTGCGAGGTCCAGGTAGGCTGTGTGGACCACCTTCCCCTCGTCAATGGCCTTGGTGCCTGTTTCAAAGAAATCAACCAGGTTTAAGAGGCAGGATCTGCCCTTAACAAAGCCGAACTGAGTAGGATCCAGTGTCTGTAGGTCCCCAATATCTTTATTTATGAGGTCCATGATGATCCTTACCATAGCTTTGCAGACCAAGCTGGTCAGGCTTATGGGGCGATAGTTTCCAGGATCCGTTGAGGCACCACCTTTATGGAGAGGGACCACTGTTGCTGTACGCCACTCTTTGGGCACATATCCTGTAGTAAGGCTGAGATTGAACAGTAGTTTTATGTTTGGGTTTAGCTCTTCATGGAGTTCATGTAGGATGCAGCCCGGGACACCATCTGGTCCCATTGATGCTGTGTTTTTTGCTTTGGAGAGGGCGGCTCTTACCTGAGCATCTGAGATGTCAGGGGGGCAGCACTCTGCTGGGATAGATATTTGCCCTTATGGTGGGGAGGGGGGGAGAAGTTTGCGCTGAACCTGTCAGCTAAGATGTTGGCAATGTCTGTGGGTTCAGTGTATTTTTTGTGATTTTGGACTAATTCTGAGCATATCTGGGAATTACCACCCAGGTTCCTAACATAACTAAAGAAAGCCTTGTGATTATCCTTAGTGTCCTGTGCAATTTTTCTCTCTGAGTTGGCCTTAGACAATTTTATGAGTGCCCGTAGTTTTTGCTAATACTGATCAGTGATGCCTTCCCTTTTTGGGATTTTGCTCTATCATTTAGTAGCTTCCTCCTTCTATTGTATAGTTTGTTTATGGCTGGGGTCCACCAAACAGGACGTCTGCCTTTGGAGGATTGGGTCTTGGTTTTATTTGGGATCGCATGATCCATGCATTCCTGAAGGTGTTCATAGAATACGTTTATAAAGGATTCTGCGGTCTGGGCCGTATTTTCCACAGGCCCGGGGGCTTTGAAGGATTCCACCTCGGTTTTGAGGAGTGTGAAAATTGCTTTAGAGAAGTTTTTCCACTGTGGTTTTCTGGGCATGGGGTGGGGTCGGGATGTGAATATCCAGTGAGATTAGTTTATGGTCTGATCTTACCAGTGAGGGATACACTTCTGGTCTGGAGCATAGAGTCCCCATGTTGGTGATGATCAGGTCCAGTATGTTTTCCCTTCTTGTGGGAGTGGTAACAAGTTGTTCCATAGCATTTGAGTTTATAAATTCTAGGAACCTTTGGGCTAGGGTGTTGGAGCTAGAGTAATGCTCCCAGTCTATGTTTGGGTAGTTGAAGTCGCCCAATATAATGGTGTTTGGAGAGACCTTCATATTTTCCAGTGTTCTCAGAAAGGCCGAGTGGGGTTCCTCGGTTTGGGAGGGTGGTCTGTAGCAGGCTATAAACTGGAAGGCAGTTTTACCCACTGTTAGTTGCACATGGATAGTCTCTGATGCTTCGTGCTTTGCCACCAACCTGGAGGTGTGGGTATCTTTGATGAATATCGATACTCCCTCCTTTGTGGTTCGGTCCAAGTTTTGGGGCCAAAAGCATGATATGAGGTCTAGCCTGGTAGTGCTGGGGTGCCCCAGGGAGCCCTGAACCAGGTTTCTGTTACTGCACAGATATCGATGTTCTCCATGCTAAGGAGAGTTTCGAGTGTGTGCATCTTGAGGTTTAGACTTCTGGCATTGAGTAGCATTACTCTTAGTTTCTTATCCCTTCTGATACCTATGGAGGTAGGTTTGTCTTTTGAGCCTTGCCTAAAAAAGGCACTATGGGGGTAGCAAGAGCCTTTGCCAATATCCAAAAGCCCAGGGGTGACAGGTGCAAGCCGTCCCTAGCGAAGCATCATGGCTTGTCAAGCATATCATCCCAAGCTGACAGGCATTGGATCCCCTTAGAATGACACCAGTACTTAAGCCAATTGTTGAAATTGATCATCTTGTCTTCATATTGTGGCATCATTCTTGGTGAGGGTAAGATGCTTCTCAAGGTCAGGGTCAATACCGGCCTGGGCTACATGCTCAGAGAGCTCCTTTATGTCTCTTTTCCTGTAGTCCAGGGAGGCACGTCTCAGGTCATTCACACCAGCATGGACAGTGACTGAGACATATTTGTACTTGCCTTGGAGTGACCTGAGTGCTTGTGTTATGTGGCGGATCCTAGCGCCCGACAGGCTGCTCACCGTGACCCTCTCCTTGTTCAGCCTGGTGAGCGGGACGTCAGTGTGCCTGACGATAGAGTCACCTATTACAAGTGTATCAGGTGTGTTGTTTAGTCTTAAGGGCTGTGACTGTTCGGCACACTGGCTTTGTGAGATATGTGTTGCACGTGTTTTGTTTTGGTGTAGCGGTTGCTTGGGTGTCTGTTTTGGAGGTCTCTGCTGCTTAGGCAGATCTTTGTTTAGAGCCTCCGAGTATGTTTTTGTGTGATTATGTGTTTGGTTTGCTGTCGTGGTAGGTCTATGTGAGACTGGAATTGTAGTGAGTGTGGTTTCCTTCTCCTCCTGACTGGTTATGCCAGTACTGAGTTGAGAGAGCTTAGCCTCCAGTTTGGCTATATGGTTGCATCTCTCACATGTGTTGGAATTTGTTGGGAGGAGGAGAGGGTTGTTTGTGTACATGAGGCAGTTGTAACATTGCCTCAAGATTCCCAGATTCACCAGCTGGACCGGAGAGGAGATTGACAACTGACCTTTGGACATGCTAGAATAATATTGGGAATTCCTTAATAATTGAAAACAAGAGCCAGTGGGGAGTGAGAGTGTAGTGCTTTTAATTTTTAGTGCTGACTTATATAATTGCTTTAGCAAGCAAGTGCCAGGTAACTTAAGTGCAATGTGTTACAGGTAACTTAAATGCAAAAACGACAAACAGTAACTTTCTTTCAAGTGAAACAAGGAAATAAGTACAGTAAGCAATGATGCCATGTCCATCTTTCAGATGGTGACACATATTACTTCCAAACATTTACTATGGCTTACTGCTGGAATGTGTTTTGCTGGGAAGCATTGTGTTTGGCACTGCAGTTGTGAGAACTTGGCCCTGTCATTGGCAGTACTGGCAATGGTCACCAGGACAAACCTCACCATGCATACATACTGACCACTCTCACACAATATAGGACACACACCAACCTACCAACCTAACACACACAGACCTGTATATTGTACACATGCTACAATCTATCCTGCTACCTTGGCCAGCTCAGGTAATCTGTGCTCCACTGTTATTATACCTACAAATACCTGTTACTACATTTCTACATAGGATTGGGTGGGGGGGCACACCTGACTGTTACTACATTTCTACATAGGATTGGGGGGCACACCTGACTGTTATTACATTTCTACATAGGATTGGGGGGGGCACACCTGACTGTTACTACTGTTCTACATGGGATTGGGAGGGCACACCTGACTGTTACTACATTTCTACATAGGATTGGGGGGCACACCTGACTGTTACTACATTTCTACATAGGATTGGGGAGGGGCACATTTGACTGTTACTACATTTCTACATGGGATTGGGGGGCACACATGACTGTTGCTACATTTCTACATAGGATTGGGGGGGCACACCTGACTGTTACTACATTTCTACATAGGATTGGGGGGCACACCTGACTGTTACTACATTTCTACATAGGATGGGGGGGGGGGCACACCTGACTGTTACTACATTTCTACTAGGATTGGGGAGGGGAACATTTGACTGTTACTATATTTCTACATGGGACTGGGGGGCACACACGACTGTTACTACATTTGTACATATGATTGGGGGGCACACCTGACTGTTACTACATTTCTACATAGGATTGGGGTGGGGCACATTTCACTGTTACTGCATTTCTACATGGGATTGGGGGGCACACATGACTGTTACTACATTTGTACATAGGATTGGGGGGGGGACACCTGACACTTGTACACATTTGCTATGACTGTACTGGTATTTCAGGTACTCCATTTCATTCTGTATTTAACCTATCATGCTGACTAGAGGCATATCAGTGTACTAAAGGTCTTAGGTTTGATTGACCTACATTTCAGTTTCTGACTTCTTACCCTTCAGAACTAACATCCCACTGCCTGACCTGTTGTAGTCTATCTGTTTATGTCTGGGGGGGAGGTTACCCATAGCCATCATTCAGAGGCCTTAGCATGGCCTTTGTTTGTGTTTGTCTGCATCTGTCCTGCTGGCTGAGACTGTTGTTGGGTATTTGAGCCTCCCTGACTGGCATGTGTGTGCCTACGGACATACATGTTGCCCAGCACACTTTCTGCAGTGTGTTTTGTCACCTTGTCTAGTACTGGCTACTGTGGTGATACCAATATTTGTTACAGATCTCATGCTGCCACTATAGGTGTCTACTATCTGCTGGCATCCCATTCAGCCACCTGATTCCCTTGCATGCTCACATCCATATCATAGATACAAGTAACAACACATAATATTCAATTCGGCAACTGGTAGGAAGAGTGACTTACCTTGTGGCTGTGCCAGTACTGAGGATGGTGCTGGAGGGCTGACTATGTTGGATGCACATAGTACACTCCCTATACATGGTTAAGCACAGGTAATGTCATGTTTGGCATCCCTTCTACCGTATGTGTGAGTCAGAGAGAGGTGTCATTCCCTGGGTCCCTACCATGTCAGTGTATGTGCTATGCGTTGCCTCTTTGCCAAGGTCTGGGCATACTGGATATGCCTCCTTCTGCCTACTGGGGCAGGCTCAGGTTGTTCCTCCTCTGAGTCACTCTGTGCCTGTGCAGGCCTTGGCAATGGTGGGGGGCTGTGTGGCCCTGCCCCATGCTGTTCCTGCTGCAGCTGTTTCCACAGGATCATATTGTGTAGTATGGCACATACAATGACAATTTGGGTACATGTAGTGGGTGAGTACTGGAAGGCTGCACTGGATGTGTCCAGGCACTGTAACTGTGACTTGAGCATCCTAAACACATTCTCTATTATGATTCTGGTCTGTGCGTGTGCCTCATTATGGAGTTCTTGTTTGGGTGTGTGTGCATCACTGATGAGTGTCATCAGCAATGGCTCCAGTGCATAACCATCATCCCCCACTATGTGACCATAAGGGATGTCCCCAGTGGCAAATCTCTGGTACAGCTGCATCAAATGCCAGATGTGGGAGTTGTGATAGCTTCCAGGGCAGCCAGCACACACATTCATTATAATCCCCTGATCATTGCACACAACCTGGCAGTTGATGGAGGGGAAGCCCTTGTGGTTGATGTAGACCCTACCCCCCTCACCGGATGGTGCTTTGATGGATATGTGCATGCAGTCTATAGCACCCACTAGCTCAGGGTATTCTCTATTTGGTGGAAGAGACACATATTGCTGGCCACCTCACAGGTATTGTGGAAATATACGTGCTCGCTGGCATGTGCTGACATGGCATCCTGGAACTGGTGGAGTATCCTGGATGCTGATGCCTGTGAGATCCCCATGATACTCTCAGTTGGCTTTTGGAAGGTACCTGTGGCTAGTATTCTTAGGCCTACATGTAGCTTGGTATCCACTGGGATGGGTTCCCCTCTGTTGGTTCTGTGTGTGAGGTGTGGCCAGCATAGCGCAACAATTTGCTGTAGGCAGACCCTGTCCACCCTATAGTGCTCCACTATCTCCAGCTCATGTAGCCCCTGGTAGGTTACCCTGGGTCTGTACACTCTTCTCCTTCTCCTTCTCACTGTGGGTTTGTCGACAGCATTCTCATCCTCATCACCCCCAGCCTCTTCCACATGTTGATTTATGATAGCAAAAGCAGCCCCTATCATTTTGTTGCTTTTGTTTGGTATAATTTCTTCACTTCTGTACACCAGTGGTACAGAATATGTGGGAAAAACCAGAGAGAAAGGTGTTTGCATAGTTTATAGTGGTGTGCTGTGCTTGGCTGGTCTGCTGCCTGTTTATTTGGCTGATTCTGATGCCAGCTATGCTAGTTCTCCTTGATTACCTTCTTATTGCTGTTTTCCCTTCCCATTGCCTTCCTGTTTAAGCCCAGGAGCATGCCACACAAAAACAGTGCTCAGATGTGCACAGAGCTGCTATTTCCTGGTTTACTTTTTTCCCTTTAAAACCCGGTGCACGGTGCGCACACCCGCTTAGGCAATGTAATGAGTGCTAGGCAGCCTCAGACACCCCCCCTTTCTTAGCTCTGCTAACTCAGGGCAAACCTGAGCCACAGGGGTTCATTAGGCTTACAGTATGCCTGACACACCCCTCTGTGATGTCAGCTAGTTTTTAGGCTTGCACCATGCTCTTCCTGCACCTATACGGTTGGGTGCAGGCTAGCCATGAGGGAGAATCTGGGTTGCAGTATCATTCCTTTCATTTGCATAGGATTGCCTGCTAATGCATAGTTACTAGTCCCACAGTGAGTCTTCCCCCTTAGCAACCACTATTCACTGGCCATGTTGTCTTCTGCCTGCCATTGAGTATAATGGCAAAATAGTGATTTTGGACACAATGCTTATTTCAGTTTTTTTTTTTCGTCTCAATCCCATTTGCGCGCCACTCCCCTATGCTTACACAGCTGAAATTTATTTTGGCAACTGTTTTCCATGCCAATGGCCATATATTTGGCCATTGGCATGCTTTCAACATAATATACACCCTTTATTTGGAGCTGTCAGGGCTCTATTTTGTAGTTTGCAGAAATGTACTTGGTTACTAACCGAGTACATTTCTGCAGACTACACTAGTCCTGCACGGCTGGCTGGCAGCTTCCTGGATCACAAATTCACCTCATTTGCATGGTTTTCAGATGGAAATGGGGTAATTTGCATACAGGAGCTGTGTCCGTGCAGGAATAGTGCAGGAGCGCTAATGCAAGTCCCTGGAGCATATTCCTGGATCGCACGGTGGCCATATTGCCTCCATCAGCTCCTGCATTATTCCTGCATGCTCAGCAGAGCTTGCTGAATCTGGGGGAGTGTTTATACAATCTCATGCATTTTCTGTAAATAGTGCTTGCAAGGGAGGTTGGTGCTTCCTTAAATCCCCGTATTAATTTATTACACAAGGACAAGGCAGGGGTTAAGGAGGGATCCCTCCTTACAAGCAGTACCATATAAATTACTGTTTACAGGAAGTAAATGGTAGACGTTCTTGATGAACTGTGCATCCAACTTTACCATAATTTACAAAAGATACATGGTAGTTTGGTGGGTGGGGGTATGCTGAATGATTTAATCAGAAATACACAAAAATGACTGCAGGAATTAACCTCAGAACAATGTAACTTTACTCAGTTGCACTTAATTATTGTTACCATTTAACTCTCCAGTCAAACATTCTGGCTTTCTCCTTTTGAAATATACATTATTATTCATTTGATATATTCATTTTCAAAAATGTAAACCTATGAGAAAAGTATTTTAAGCGTTGTACCATTTCCTTTCATTGATACAAAAATTAAGGGACCTCAAACATTTATCAAATGCTGAATTATTTAATTTGTTCATATAAACGACCTCTCTACCTTTAGCTGTAACAAAGGTTTATCCTTTTTTCCTTTTAATGATGATTGGTGTGCATGTATTTCTTTTATTTCCTCTTCAGTGGCTTGGCTCGAGACCGACTGTATTCCTGGTACAGGAATGATGGATTAGAAATAAATTGGTTTTAAATGTGAGAAGATCATGCTTTACGCTTTTGGGACACTTTCGTAAGCAGTTGCCTTGCTTGTCAGAACTGATAATTAAAGGCATAGATCATAAAGTAACTGAGATAGGAGATGCCTGTAAACACCTAGAACTGTTGTTATACTGATTTCATTGCATCATTCGTGTCTGACTTAATATATTCTAGTTAGAGATTCTTCTGTAAAATATGAAAGGCTTTCCTTATAAATCCCAGAATGTTTATATGGAATACACAATGCTAACTGAAATTAATTTTAGTTTAAAGATGATAAAACTTCAGTATTATACTTCAGTTTTAGCTCCTCCATGATAAACATTACCATGATTTTACTTACTGTTAACCATCTGAGTTTCATATATTACAATAAAAGAATAGTTATAAAAGTTTAGACCTGATCTTAAAAGAACAGTTCACATTTTAATGCATTATTTTCCAGATTATGTTAAAAGTTGGCAAAGGTAACAGATTGTCACAGTGTCTGTAACTTGTATTTTGCATAATGAAACAATGTTTGGAACTTCTTTTTACAGAGCATTATCAATCAGCCTGGACCATCCTTACATATAAATAGCATTCAGTAGTTATTACACAGTAAGTGTAGCTAATGAATACAACAGTCCACAGAATGACTGGTTGGGGTTAGGGGTGCAGTACATTACTGTTATTATACAGTGCACTACTCCATCATGGGGCATTTCTGTACCAAGCAAAAAGTTAGGGGTGAACAGTTGTTGTTATGCCTTTACAATGGATTAGACATCCTCAGTTATATAGGTGCAACAAAGATTTAGTAGTTTGGTCTTGCTAAATATATAGTACATTATGATAGCTTCTCTGAAAGAGTTAAACAGTGTTTTTCAAATAAATGCTGGTTGCTGCACATACTAACCATGTCATGAGAGAGGGTGCATTCCAGGCTGGAGCAGATGCTAGCTATGTTAGTAAAGAGCATGCCTCCTATGTCACTGCACATGCTAACCATGCAATGGCAGGGCTTTCATTACAGGTTGGTGTATTGTAGTCATGTCATTATGGTGGTGTATCCAATAATATTGCACATAATAACCATGTCATGAGATTGCATGCATTCAAGCTTGGTACAGATACTAGTCATTCCAGGAGATTGGTTGTTGCCCTCCATGCCACTGTACATACTAACCAGGCCACAAAAGGGCATGCATTCCAGGCTAGCAAGGGTGTGGGTGCAATTTATCTCACTGCACATACTAACCATGTCATGAGAAGGGATACACTCCAGGTAAGTGCACTTGTTATGTTAGGAGCAGGGTGTGTGTATTTATGTCATTGATTATGTTAACCATATCACAATTAGAAGGGAAGCAGTCTAGGTCACTGCACATAATGACCATGCCATGAATGAGGTACACTTCAAATCACAGTACATGTTGAGTTACATAGTTGGGGGTGCACTCCAGGTTAGTGCATCTGCTATGTCAGGAGTGAGGTGTGTGTATTCCAAGGCAGTGCATATGCTGACCATATCAGAATATAGGAGGTATACATTCTAGTTTACTATGCATCTTACCCATGTCATGAATGAGGGATACAATCCTGGCCATTGAGCATGTTAACTATATTGTGAGTAGGAGAGATGTTTTGTAGGGCACTATACATGCTAACTGTGCTATGAGTAGGGGTGTACTGTAGGTTAGTGCACATGCTGAGTGATTAGGGTGCAATCCAAGTCACTGTGCTTGTTGATCATGCTCTGAGTGTGTGGAGAGGTGCAGTCCTTGTCAGTGCACCTGCTATGTCAGCAGTTTGGGGGTGGGGGGTGCACTCCAAGGCAGTGAATATGCAGGAGGTATACATTCTAGTTCACACTAGAGTTCTAGGGGACTATATATACTGGCTGTGCTATTACTAGGGAGTGCACTCCTGGTTAGTGCACATGCCGTGTCAGGACTGGAGCCGCAGTCCAAGTCACTGGCATGTTCACCATGTCTTGAGTATGTGGAGGGGTACAGTCCAGGTCAGTGCATATGTCCAGTAAGTTAGGAGTGGGCATGTGCATTTTAGGTCAGAAACCTGGATAACATAGCCAGGACTGGGACTGGACTGCGTATTTGTTTCTTATGTCAACAAATTGAATATAATTTATGTACATTATTAGGTCATTTGAGCCCAAAGTTATTTTTAGGGATAATGCAGAAGTTCACTCTCTCCTCCCCAAAAGACCCAGCTGGATGACTCTGTCGTACCTGCCCCTCCATCTGGGGCTATATGATGTCAGATATGAAACTTATGTGTGATTACTGTAATCTTAAATTTGTGAGCAGAGCTCCTTCTGAAAGAGGGTTTTCAAACTCCATACTACTGTCTTGCACCATTGTCCCCTGAGGTCTTTACCCTGTTCAATAACTGAAGAGGAAGAGTGAAGCTCAGCACTGTGGGTTTGTGGAAAGTGATTAAAAACAAACACACCTCTTAAATGTCTCTGATTTTTGGTACACTTCTAATTTTTGCTCAAAATTGTGCTGCCACCTAAACATTGTGATTCTTGTTTGAGAAATGTTTGTGGATTTCAGTTAGTAAATAATGACAGTCTTACAGATTTATTTTTTCTTAGGAAATACAGGAGAATTCAAATCCTCCTATTCTATTAATAAGTAATTCTAATATTTCAACAAGTGTACCTTATTTGGGAATGTATTCTTTATTATTTTTGGCTTTTTTCCTTGATTTGAGATGAAAGAAGTTGAGAGCTACACTAAGAAGCCTGGAATAATTCTGACTGCTGACTGATCCTACTGCTGATAGTAGAGTCCTACACGTTCTTGCAGCCACAGCTACAGTCACAGATCCAGTGTTATGGTAAGTACCCATAACTTTCATATACTAATGCATGCCTAGGAGTAGATAAGCGCTAGTGTTCTTCTGAATAAGTTCCATAGCTATCTGTCCATATTCTTGCAGATAAATACTGCAACGGCTGATGGGGCCATAGTTTCCTGGATCAGCTGTTGATGCAGCCTTATAACAGGAAATGTTGCGGCCTGCCTCCATGTTTTACTGTCAAAGCTCATAAAAACACTTTCATTCATTAAGACATAACATGACTGAAGCACAAGAAATCTGGGAAAACTCAAAAATAATGGGGGAACAAAGCCCCAGAATCAGAGATAGTTTTAAAATATTGATCTTATAAACTTAGCAAGTTGCTAGAATAACAGTTTTTGTGTTAGCATGCATTTTTTAAAGGGTATAAAATGTGAAACTCGAATGTATGTAATTATTTAGTTTCGTTAATCCTCAATAATTTGCCATAAAACAACAAACTGTATGAGGAACAGACCAAAAGCATGAGTCAAAAATCTGGATACTTGACAAAAATCTGGACAATTGAGAGGTATGCATGGTAGTATGAGACTTTGTTTAGTGCATTCAAGAAAAGTTTTGGTTCCATGATATTGGAGTTTTTAACATTAGATAGGGCTGACACAATCTGGTTTTGGATGATATATGGAGGTTTGCAATCTGAGTGCTATAATGGGAAAATGGTACATACTTGGCTAAATTTTCTTGCAGTGATGTTGGTGATATCTGGACATAATGTTTCTTTGCCTTGAGGGCACTAGATTGCTGCAAACTACCTATAAGTTACCTTACCTAGTTGTAAAAATCTTTAAAGTACTTACCAGTCTATTTTGAGATGGTATTTGTTGGAGGCCTCAGTTTAGACTTGGTTTTGCCAGTTGTCTAGGGGAGGAATGCTTTATGGTAGGAATGTAGTTCTCTCTTTTTATTGTATTGTTTGTTTAATGACTCCACCACTGTGGTTTGTTTTTTGAAGTTCCCCCTAGTTTTGTATTAAATGGGGACATAATTAGCCATGCAATTGTTAAGGGCACTGTGAAATAGTTCAGAGTTGTTGCTTGCTATCATAGTGGGCTTGTGCTGGTACAGACCTCATTTATTTTTTCGTAGTTGCTATTTGAGAAGTCTGTAAAAATTAATGTATTATGTATTATATACACACACACATACATCTACATGGTATGTTTGTAAAAACATAACAGTTATGTATATCTGACATGTCTTAGTAGTAAATCTCTTTGGCAATGGTGTGCAGGGTCCTGGGTTTGAGCCTTGCAAAAGATGTTTCTTTTGTTGCTGGGCAGAACAAGGGCCGTTGGATACAGAGTGATTAAGGCACTTTTAAGCAATTGTAAGTGGATTTGTGTGGATTTGCATGAAGGTAAGCAATGCTATCTTCTGGTTAAATATGCTTACAGAGAGTTAGCTTCAATATTGCTTAATCTGTGTGCACATTGCTTATCCCTGTGCAAACAGGCTTAAACCCGCTTACTGCTGCTTAAATATGCTTACTCCCACTTACTACTGCTTAATAGTGCTTACTCCCGCTTACCCCCACACTAATTTAGACATAAATGTAACATGGTTCTTGGGAAGGTGGTGGATTTGGACACTCTGTGAATTTATCATTCATTACACATTATACTTCGATTTGTATCCCTGATTCATGTGTACATATACTGTATGGGGAACTTGTGTTTATCTGTGGATTTTACTACATTATTACAATGACATCTCACATCTGCAGTTAATGCATTACTCCAGTTCACAAATATATGTTATTTAGTAGGTTATACAACAAAGAATATTGTTCATAAAGTGATTTGGCATGGAAAATGGAATGTATTGGAGTGAGACTTGAACCGGGAATGACTGCTCATAAGGTGATTGCTCTGACTACTACACTATTGTAGTATTACTTAATTTGCATATATCTTGATATTTATCTTCTTGTGCCAGTTAAGCTACAGTATACATAGCTAAACAATGGGCAAACCTACGCACCTACTGTTAAATTTTAGCTGTTTGATAAAAAAAAAAAAAATTGTCCATATTATTATATTTTAAATATAGCTCTTATAAACTTGGGGGGTGTTGCTGGGGGTATGCAACCCCCTATGAGCAATCTCACTCATTGTAATAGCTAAACTACAGTTCTTGAATGTGAGAGTGCGTATATTGCGAGAGCTCTGCTCTCAGACATGCCTCATGCACTCATCCATGCTCCGTGTCCATTTAGGAGCTCAGGCAGCGCACCTTCATTAATATGCATGGCGCGTTGCTGTGCTGCTCCTAAATGGTTGCTTCCGTGCAGGACTAAGCTATTCCTGCATGCAAGATTACTGAATCTGGGGGTATGTTTACATTGTCAAGAAGAAGAAACTATGGAACATTTGTTTTGAAATGTAAATCAGTAAAAAAGTTATGGGGTAAACTGTGTAAAGAAGATTTCTTTGAAGATATAAAATAAGTGGATAAAATAAACATGGATGTAACTCAATATGAATATTATAAGAATAGAAGTAAAGAATATGTTGAAAGAAGTGATAAAAAGTTATTGTATGTTATATGGGTTATATGGAATAAAAGAATAAATTAAATTATGCTTAATGGTAAATGGATTTTAGCAACAATATAAAGTAAACTCAGATGATGGTTATGGAAAAAGGAATGGGGTCTAACAGAGATGAAACTTTAGTATGATTGTGTACACAAGATTTGTGTGTGTGTGTGTGTGTGTGTGTGTGTGTGTGTGTGTGTGTGTGTGTGTGTGTATATATATATATATATATATATATATATATATATATATATATATATATATATATATATGGGTCCACTTCAGTAGACCGACTTACCTGAAAATCGAAGCCCAGATACCTGAGACGAAGAGACTGAAAAGATCAGGACACCGAATGACAAAACAGCAGAAGTTTAACATGGGAAATGAGTCAGTTGGCTAACATAGTGACCTTTGCCCTTTTCCACACTGTAGTGCAATCTCGGAGTTGGAATATTTAAGTAAGGGAGGTGTGGGGGGTGAAGCCCCCCACTTGGGTTGGTTGAGTTTAGTGTGGTTTGTTTACCTGGTGGTGTTGGACTACTTACCATTTCCATTTTCCCGGTGTTTGTATTCGCTGTTCTGTTTGTTCAGTGTCCTGGTCTGTTCGGTTCTTTCTTCTCAGGTATCTGGGCTTCAGTTTCTACTGAAATAGATCCATATATATATATCAGACGTCTGATGAAGCGGGGAAACCCGTGAAAGCACTTACGTTTTTTGTTCTGCTCTTTGTACAATAAATTAATTTGTTTAACTTCATTTATTGGATTTATTTGCTAACATCAGAGTTTGGAGGACTTTTCTACAAATGCATTGTATGCTGCTTATTGCTACTGGATTGGTTTGGTGTTTCTTCTGTTTGGGGTTATTTGTGTGTGGATATTTTCAACAATATATATATATATATATATATATATATATATATATATATATATATATATATATATATATATACACACACACACACACACACACACACACACACTTGTAAATATGTATAAATATGTAAATATTTTGTAAATAAGAGTTATTTTTTGTATATAAATAAAGGACCCCTACGTTTTTAAATATATGCAGTGGGATCTTTTTTTATCCACCGAAACTACCACCAACTCAGCAGATGGGGCCTCAGTTTAACATCTCATCTGAAGGATGACACACTCAGGAGTACAACACACCCCCTTATGCTGTACTGCAGTGTCAGCTGTCAATCTACCTGGTGCAGAAATAGAACCCATAGTCTTTTGCACCAAAGGAGAGTGTGCTACCTGTTGTCCCACTGTCAGTGTTAGAAAATTTACACCCACATTTGCAATCAACCAGTTTGCTATTCCATGCTATAAGCTGCCTTTTGTTCCTGTTGTTGTTATGTCATGCAATCTGTGAAAGTAGGAAACTCCGCCTGCCTTACATGTCTTCTAAATGCTTTCATTATTTTTAAAGCAAGCCCTTCTGAGTTATCTGTATTCGTAGTACCAGCAGTCTTCATATCTATAGTCAAAGCAGACACTGAATCCTATAGAGTCTGTTCTGCCTCAAATTCCTGTACGACAGCCAAGGCTTCATGAGATCAAGTGAAAATAATCCCTGGAAAATAAATGTTGGCAAACGCTGAGCACAAGATGTGAAACATTAATCTCCTTATGCCTCCTATGCAAAGTTTCATGGAAACCTAAAATGGGTCTCTGCTATGCCAAGTCTGAATGCAATAATCATTTTCAACACCGACATGTACATCCCCGTGCTTCTGTGGTATGCTTGGTGGCTAAAGCATGGCCAGAATCTGGGCCTTCAAATGAATTGTTTCAAAATGTACCAGAACTTGCTTTGGTTGCTTTGTTCTTACTGTTAAAACTAGTGAAAAAAATATCTGGACTTGTTCAGTTTTGATTTGACTTAAATGTCACCCAGTCAACACAACAATTTATTTTTTACACAAGTCATATAATCATGACCTCCTTTTTCTTTGGGTATTCCAATAATACAAATATTTTTTCATCAATTTCTGTCCTTATGATTTACGTATTTTTCCTTAACATCTTCACTTTGGCCAATGAATAAGCATACTATTCTTTTAATTATTTTTTTTTTCTTCTGTACCTCCTCAGTGATGCCAGCATGGGAATTTAATGCAGCTACTACCTTAGCATTTCTCTACTGTTAAATGTACCAATATCATTGTCAAAGTGAGTATGGATCAATGTAATTCTGCTCATTACTTGTCATATTAGTTGTTCCCAAAGCATCTGACTCATTTTTTCCAGCAGCCATTCTGACCATCAAGTCTCTCCCACCATCACCATTCATTTTACTGATTTGTTCCTCCAGATCAATGACATTGTTTACGACTTTGCTGTTCTCTCATCCCTGGAGGAGAAGGCTATGTTACCAGGAATGTTGCCATCATCCTGAAGGGGCTGTTGTTTTTCATAGCCTTATACTTCCCCCACTGTGTTGATGTCTATATGTTAACTTGGGTAGGCAATGAGGAGTAATTTGAGCACATACTCCAACCTGGGTTCATAGAGCAGCCATATCTACTCTCTCCTCCCCATCTCCACCACCAACAAGCCTGCATTCCTTCTGAGCTCTGGCCTCCATCAGAGTCTCAATGAAGGATTGCACAGGGTATTCCCTCCTCTCCAGGGAAGTCACTCTCATACTTTTGACCTGTGCCATAAAGTGTCCAAGGCACAACTCTAACTCTGCTCACAGAGGCTGTATTTAGGGCTTTATCCTTCTATGATACTGGTGCTGTCTGCTTGCCAATTATTACAGACACCAGCTCTTCCCACAGACCCTCTGGGAATGCCACAGCTTTAGTAACATTCACCAGACTCAGTGAAATAAACAACTTCTGCTTCACTTTTTCCGCAGTTTTCATCCTCAGTATTTTTATACCTGCAAAGAATAATGCAATAAAAATATAAATTGCCTGCATCAGGAACAATGAGGGACTGAGAATTCTTTCTACAGAACCATTACCAGACGTCTCAACATAAAATTATGTTTTAAGTGAAATAAAACAATCTCTGAACAGATAAATGAAACTCACTCAAAGCACTTACCCTGCTCCATGGCTCTCCTTTTCCAACAAGGACTGAAAACTGATTGTTATACATTTTAGCAGGAATTTATGAATGTTACTGATGCAGTAACCTCATGATCAGGTAAAAGAATACAGAATGTCATCAAACAATAATTACACTAACTAGTGATTATTTCATGATTTTAACAAGAAGGCCCTGTCCTCTAACTAATTAAACTGAGGCCACCTTCCCTTTCATAAATTCACACCCAACACCCACAGCCTTAACCTGTTTTCCAGTTTACTTTTAAAATCTCTAATTAGTAGCCCTGCTGGAAATTAGGATAGTTGGTGATGCATACTTATTTGTCCGATCTAGTAAGATACCTTTGTTAAAAGTGTTACGACTGTCTAAATAATCCTGTTGAAAACTGCTCCTACTTACACAGGTGAGGAGAAGAGAGCTTGGATTCTCCCTGGGGAATACTAACAAGTGAGTGCGGTTATATTGATTTGCGCAAGTTGGAACAGATTGGTTAAAATCTCCCTGCTACCCAAGTTCTTTAACATATCAAAGACCACTATAATTATTCATTGGCTTATAGTTATGCAGGAGCTATATGGTCAGCTTCTCTGGACTTGCTAAAGATGGCTTCCTGAAGCAGTCTACCAGCTGCAATATGCTTATGATAACTGCCATGAGGATTCCTGAAGTTATTTCTATATGTGAATGATTTAAGTATATTGCATAGCTGGGGATGAAATTCTCAGTGTTTTTGAAAAATGGTAAACCCTCAACAGCTCCTAAAACATATAGTGAAATTGTTATATATTCCTCAACCAAAGTCTTTAAACCGAGTAATCAAGGTCCTTATTCACATAGGTCACTAATATCCCATCACATCAATATATTTTATTAATAACTTAAAAGGCAACATCACAGAGTAAATACTCGGGCATTCTAAAGACCTTTATGTTGACAAATTGATAATCTGGTTGTAACAGGTAATTCATACATTGTATACACAAATGCTGCACTTGCCAAATTAGATGAAAAGTGAGTGAGAAATAAATCCCTTATTATGACCCATTCAGGTAACTTGAGTCCCATGAGTGATTGGCCAAGGAAGGGAGGAGTAGTGAGGCTTTGCTGCTCCCCTCAGGAGGAGGGTTGATGTTGATGTTCTAGTAGTAGACAGGCCATTAGTGGAGCCTCTGTGGGAACTGAAGCTCAAAAAAGCAGCCATGCTACACATGCAAATCATTCTTAAGAAGGTGTATCCTCCTTAGAGCTTGAGTGGGAAAGCTCCTAAACCATGCTTCATTGTAGGTAGTTACCTTTAGAATTTGATACTAGCATGTGGTAAGGAAGTAGGCCTATAACCAGTGTATGAGCAGCTATGGCACCTTTATTTATAAGGTGGGTGGTATTATAGAGTGAATTGAATAAAGGTTTATGAGAGATGCAACACTACCAGGAGATGCCTGGCACACCAGCTTTTTTGTGAGTAATGGCCTTCATCTATCTGATCAAAGAATACACATTCTGAAAATGTTCAGCCTCTGTAATGCCTTTCTTTGGTAAGGTTAAACTAATGGATATCACAAAATTATATCAAAAGAGTCAGGCAATGCAAGGGTAGCTCTCCTTAATCTTAGAAGCCTAAACAGTAAAATGTATAACCTAAAGTCTTTCCACCTGGCAGAAGGTAGAGATTTGCATCATCATTGAAACAGTTTAAAATATTTAATGAACTCCCCATATTCTAAAGTTTAGCACCTACTATTTTAAGATCCATTAGAACTATCTCAGACATGGCTATTTTCACCCATAAAAATCTAAAAGCTAAACAACTCAATCTACAAATCAAAGAAAATGTATTAACTGTTCAGGTAACTATAAGTAATACTGAATGACATGTATCTTGGTATTACAGCACCCCATCCATGACCTACAAGGAAAATAATGATTATGTTATAAAACTTGCTAAACTAATAAATAAACCTAGCACAGTATGTGGGGGACTGCAATTATCCCACAACTAACTGAGATAACTTTATTGCCCAAAGCAAACATGAACAATGTGTTCATGACCATGTTTACACAAACTCATTACAGCAATAAGTAAACACTTTTCCTAGAGGAAATAATATGCAAGATATTGTGCCGATTATCTATCCATCTTTTTGTTCTATCTCAAATGTTTTGCTCATCCAAGTCAAATTGGACTATGAGGCAGTTACAAAGATATATATGTCTACATATATATGTGTATGTAACTACACATACACACACATAGATATGTATAGGCAGATACATATTTAGAGGGTGCACAGCATATTAAACAACCAGTATTCCTACAGTTTCACCTTTTCAAATGGACAGTGTATGAGTCACTCATACAAAAGACAATTGTTGCCTGCAACATATACCCACAGAAAAGTCAAAGGATATGACACCACACAAAGGTTTGCATACATAAGAAATGTTTATTTGTGTACTATTACAGTTGTATATGCCATGTCATATAGCTAAGACTTTGAAATACATACTAACTGAGTAATGCAACTCTCAAGCAGATCATTTTATACAGTAATCCGAATGCATAACATATGTTGCCATCTAGGCCAAGGCCTTCAAGTAGTGCAACAGTAAAGAAAGACTGGGCCAGAGGATAACAATCAATCAACAGTAAATAATGCAGATGTATAGTTTAGCAGCCTCTAATTACACCTCTGTACTCAACCCCGAGGGGGAAAAGACTTAAGCTGATACAATGGGAAGTATCTGTTACATGACAATGCTTAACTGAAAACATCACAATCACACTGACAAACAGAACAGTCTCTATGACAGTAAGCACTAGGCCATCAAAGTTCCCAAGATGAAATGTATGGTAATGTACAGCCATATATACCTTAACACGGCTTACTACCGATATCCCTCACATGTTGTAACAGCCTAGGTTATATATGGTGCATACCCCTCCCCCATAGACTGACTTACAGGGGCATATAACACTGTTACATACACTGACCTCTGGACTGCAGAAGGGCACACATGTTTTGTGCAG
>NC_056746.1:247322919-247392919 GCF_019279795.1 Protopterus annectens | reverse complement strand
TCCGTCTAATACTGTCAACATTGCAAGATTGATTGTAGATTTTAAGTTGTATTTGAGGAAACTTAATTTAAAATGTATTTTTGACAACATTCCAGTAACTAGAAATGTATCAATACATTTTAAGAATAATAGTACATATAATCCAACTTTAAATTCTACAATACAGGTTTTGGGAACCTTTGTGAACATCAATTTAGAAATATGAGGCCAGAAGTTCATGTTCCCAACCTTTCCCAAGGTGAGAGAAGAGCTTTAAGTGATTTAGGCAACAACAAGGAGCTTAGAGTTATGAAAGCAGATAAGGGGGTTTCAATAGTTGTTATGAAAACTGCTGATTATGAGCAAGCCATGTTTGCCTTATTAGACAATGACAAATGCTACAAGGTGGTCGATAGTGATTTCATCAAACATTGTTTTTTGAAGCTTGATACAATGTTATTCGACTTATTTTGTGAAGAAAGTTTTGATTTTGACACCTATGAATACTTACAGGTTGAATATTCTAAAATGGCTGTGATTTTGGTATACCAAAGGTGCACAAAAATCAGACTAATCCCCCTTTTAGACCTATTGTGTCTGCTGCTTATTCTAAGATAGAGCCTATTTCCATCTGGTTAGATAGTTTGCTAAATCCAGTTGTAAAACAGTCAAAATTTTATTTACGTGACTCTTGGCACTTATTGGAATTGTTAAGTCAAATTGAAACATCTGGTAATTTTGTATTTGCAAGTCTTGGTGTCACTTCATTGTAAACCAGTATTGATCAAGAAATTGGACTAGAATATCTAAGGGAATACTTGACGCAACATACATTTTTTGAAAACAACAAAATTAGCACTGTCTGCACCTTGATGGAACTAATTTTAACCAATAATTTTTTCAAGTTTGATAATTGTTTTTTTTCAACAGACATCTGGGGTTGCAATGGGGTCAAGGGTAGCCCCTTCTTTTGCTAATTTGGTCATGGCCCGTTGGGAATTACAACACCTTTACATTCCCCCTTATTTGGATAACATTTTATTTTACAGGCATTACATTGACGACTTGATCCTTCTTTGGAAGGGTGACCGGGTCAGTTTTTTGGCATTTATTGAACATTTAAACCATACTACTGACTTTCTTAAATTTACAGTTGGTGGTTTTGGTGATTCCATAGATTTTTTGGATATACATCTAACATTTGATGTTTTCTCCAAAAGTTTTACAAGTCAAATCTTTGGGAAGACTACTTTTGTAAATCAATATTTACATAAAGAAAGTTTACATCTGTGTCACATGAAAAGTGGGGTTGTTAAGGGTCAGTTTATATGCCTTAGCAGGCTGACTAGTAAACAGTCGGTCTTTATTGTTGAGGTACAAAAACTTATACAGTTTTTTTGTACAAAGGGGTTATGATTTAAGTTGGCTTACCAAATATTTTAAGAAATTTTAAGGCTAAGAGATACCTCAGCTCATCCAATTTTGAAAATTAAAGACAGAGATGGAGAGGTCCCCTTAACTGGTTCATATACAAACTCTATAACCATTTTTCTCTTGCCTTTCCTATTCCCATTTGTAATGAAATGTTAAGTATTAGGAACACCATTTTAGATTATTGGAAAGTCATGATGGGAAATATATAACTTGTTAAGATTTTAGGGGACAGACCATTTTTCACCTACAAGAAGAACATCAATATCAAGTCTGTGCTAGATAACCACAAGAATGTAGCTCCACCTGTAAGAGCTATTATTTTGGGTAGTTTTTCATGTGGACATTGCAAACAATGTAGGTTTATTAGTAATGTTTCTTGTATTGAATTCAAACACATTGGTAGGACTTTTTGGGCTAAAGATCGATATACATGTAACACTACTAATGTTTATTGTGCTAAGTGTGACTCATGTGATAGTTGTTATATTGGTAAGACTATCAGAGCACTTAACAAAAGGATTTATGAACATTGTTTGGCCATAAAAAAGAAGGACATCGCTAATGCTTTGGCTGTTCATGCTTCCACTTGCCCTTTTTTTTAAAAAAAATCCTTTTTTTTGTTAGAAAAAGTCAACTCTGATCTTTTGAATGCCGTGAAAGTTTATGGCAAATATCTTTACTTGCTGACCAAAAACCGGGTCTCAACAGTACTATTAACATTAAATGCTTTTTACAACTAGCAAAGCTTAGGTAGTTACTTTTGAGACAAAGTTATTATGTTTTTTTTGGTTAAAAAAGTTGGTTACACACATACATACATTAATTATGTTTAAACGTGTATATACATTTTAATATATTGCTACGGAGGTGGTGCTGCGGTAGCGTTGTCGCCTCACAGTAAGACGTCCTGTTCGATTCTCAGCTAAAGCGTCTTCTGTGTGGAGACAGGCGTGAATGGGCATACCTTCGTTGAAGGCTGTGCGTCAGGCCTGGCAAGTCGGTACATAAAAATCTACTGCCAATCATTAGCAGACCAGAGTTCCTCTGTGGCGACCCCTAACCGGGAAAAGCCGAAAGATACAACATATAGATGTATCTATTGACATACATTTATAGTATTTATTTATCTATTTATATTATGTATTTACTTAATTGATTTAAATTTTGGCTCATATGATTCAGTGACATAACATTATTTAAGTGATTGTAGTGAGTGAGGTATTTTTTCTGAAGAAGCTCAGTTTAAATAAAGTGAGTGAAAGCACTAAAAACAGTCTTGTGTTTGGATTTCACTGTTTCCTTTTTTGGTGGATTTACTTTGCTTGAGTTTCATTTGACCATTGGCCCAACAATCAAGGAGCCTCAATCCTCACCACTAACACCAGAGAGGGCATCTCATATATGAGGAAAGGATAACAAATACACACAGTAAAGTGAAATTTCCCTTAAGAGCACACAGAGATCACCGTTAGTCTGGGGCTGTTTGCTCTCTTGCTCCCCAGGCCCCCAATAAGACTCCCTACTGGCACAGCTATAGGGTTCAGATCTCAGCCTAGCTGGCAAGCTAAAACCTCCAGTACCCTTACTGTCCAACCACTGCTTCATGTCCCTGCCCAAGTCGCTCACACACACACACACACACACACACACACACACACACACACACACACACACACACACACATACACACACACACACACACACACACACACACACACACACACACACACACACACTTAGAGATAAGTATTTATACAACTTCACAGACACCCCTGGGAAAGGCTGACACAGATTCTCCAGCTGTGCCCCTATGCCAAGATTATATGGTAATAATTCTTGCCACCACCATCTAATAATTATAAGCTACCCAAAGGCCCTTAAAAGGCTGTCCAATTATTACTGTGCTGTATTATTATCCAATAGTACTGTAACTAAGCAATCAAGGCTTATTGGAATGGCTTATTACAGGATCACTTATAAACATGCAATGTACTCTAGAGTTTAATTTATTTCTACATAAACCAGCCTCAGTTGAAAAGGGTTTAAAAATATTTAATGATAAATACTAAAAGCACAAGACAATACTACTACACCACAGTGTTATTCAAGAGTTCAGAGCTCACACGGAACCTTAAAACAATTCAGTAGTACAGTTCTGACATAACAGAAAAACACTTAGTCTTATCTTTTTCTAATTCTTAGCTATTGCTACAAGAAAACTTCTAAAATAACTTACTTAAGACACAGGCAGAGTGCTGATAAGTTGGATATCAAGACAAAAATGCATAATAATCTCTGGTTCTCACTGTTTAAATTGAAACTGCAGTTCTGCTAAACATTACATCATCTTTTACACCTTCCTGGTTCCCAGGCCACACAGAAACTGCATTTACATTCTTTTACATTTAGAGCAATAAAGGACATTCCACATTAAATTTTAGTAATTATTCCTTAAGCTAAAGCAATAGAAAGAATGTGCTAGCTCAGACAGACTGACTCCAAGCTCTACAGATCAAAGGATAGATTTGAAATAATTTTAACTTCAAAAGAAAGATTTGAAATACTTGACTTAGCTTTCCTTACAGCAGATGGCAATGTTGCCACATTGTTTTAAGTTCAACATTTCACATTTACAAATGATAGGATTATCTGCACAATTCTATCTAGCTAGGCTGGCAGCCTTCACCCTTCTCTACCGGTCTTCACAGTCATCATCACACACCTTGTGCAACACTATCAGGTGTTGTTTGGCTGAACAGCCCATGAGCAGCAAGAGCGGACCACCCCGTGGAACGATTTTCTCCACAGGGTAAATTATGTCGGCCTGTATAACCACAATTATGGGCAGGTCCGGCATCATTGCAAAGACCAACTTCACAATGCCCATCAGCATGCTGCTGCAGTCAGGGGGGATCAGCTCGCATAACACTTGGTGGAAAACATAGTGGAGGTGGGTGCTACCCACACAATGACAGAAAAGTGTGAAGGTAAGGCCACAGGGCATATCAATAGACCACTGTTGTGTATCCATCTGCATCTGTACAGTTAGATCATGCATATGTGAGATGACATATATATATATATATATATATATATATATATATATATATATATATATATATATATATAGTCTGTTGCTGTGTAGTAGTAATAAACAGATGTGCATAAGCTGTAGTATTGTGGGCTTGTACTGTTGATGTACTATAATGCTGCACCCACCCTGTACCAATGCCACAGCTGTGGCTACTGGCATCACATCTCTCACACACTTATGTAGGTCCCTCTGGTATACCTCCAAGGCAGCAGCCTGTAGCTGGTGAGTATGGTGTTTGTTCAGGTTTGCCAATACACCAGTCATGTTATGGCTATGGTATATTCCATTCACACATTTAACACACCAACCCATAATGCATGCCATACATGTTCACGTATTGTTCCTGTTAACTGCACTGCATCGCAGTGGTCACCATGATGGTGTATCTGAAGGGTATGTCAGACCCCTGCAATATAACTAATATCCTGTCATTGCAAAATGTGTACACAGAGATGAACATAATGGTGGGACAAATTACCTACAGTAGGGACATGTGTGAAACATCACCCTTATACAGTGCTACAGCAGTGTATATACCAGTATTACAATGGAAACTGTTACAGATCTAGACTATGGCATATCACAATACTGCGTTTCACAACCCTTACCACCTGCAATGTAGTCCTAACATGAGCAATGAGTACGTAATATGGAACTGTATGTTAGGACAGCAAATGTGGGGAATACATACCTTCACAAACACTGGAAGAATATGTGTGCACACACTCCAAATAAAATATAGCGGGAGCAGCTGTTGAGGTACTGACTGCATGCATTTGTCATAGAAATGCACCTTCCAGCAAGTACATGTCCCCAATGTCACATCAAGAATTGTTCTGCTGTCCAAGACGTTTGGCCATCAAATGTGCACACTTACCTGCAACAGAGGTAGCCGTGGCTTGCACACATCTTACATGCTATGGTGTGGGCCCCATACCCAACAGATAGCACCCAGGAGTTGGACATGTAGTCATACCTCACCATTGCATATACCATGGAAAACAGTGGAGACAGTCATGTATGCTGTGAGGATGTATGGGACAGGAATAATGTAGGAAATAAACAGATCATAGACAGGTGATGTCACATGTAGCAAACCGGTCATGCAGGCTGCCTAGTAACATGCCACAACACTGAGGGGGTTTCAGGAATGTCTAGCAAGTACTGGCTGTGCAGTACCCATCTCAGCAATTGCCTGGACTCTGCAAATGTGTGGCCCATGGGTTAGGGTAATCAGATGTGACAGTTGTACCACAGGAAACATCAGCCAGGCCTCTCTACCGGTAGCATATGCATAACAGAAGAGGTCCCCAAAAGGCATGCTTTGCAATGTGTACTGGTGTACCAAGACCACGTTGGAAACCTACAGACAGTATCATGTACGATACATGTGCTGCACAACCAGCACCTCACCCCACCTCAAGCCCACCATCCCCATCTGTACCATGCCGGTGCCAGTGTACACCTGTATGTTTGCCATTCATTAGCTGGGACTAGGTGTTCAGTGTTTGGGGCACTGCAAACTGACACGCATGTGTAGGCCATAGTTGTCAATAATCTGCAAAAAGGCTGAAGGTGGGGGGGTGTCATCATGACACAGCAGTGCACTACAGCAGGGAACCAAAGGATGTTATGAATGGCTGTATATTCACACAGTCAGGGTCAGGAACTGTGGCAGACATAACCCTGACTCCACAGCAATAGTGATGGCAGTGTGTGAACTCCAAGGGATGTGCACATGAGTTGACCTTGCAATCATGCAGAGTTGGGAGACATGTGTAGGGCAGACTGACCATATACTGGCAAATGCAGATGGCCTATGCTAGTATACCCCTGCCATTAATAGTGACTGCTGTAGTACACATAACAGTAGGTTCAACAAACCATCATGATAAGGGCATACAGAGGCCCCAACTGTGCCATTTGACATCCCCCTGTTATCTGCCCCATCCCCACACACAGTCACAGTACCTATAGATACCCCATCACCAGTGGCCATAGGAGAGGGACAGTTGGCAGTTGATGGCAGTGCACAGGACAGTGTGGTATCTATGGCTGCTATGTCTGGACACAGCAGCCATAGCCAGATGTCCGGCAGGGTACCACATAGGCACATGTACAGGGGTGCTCGTGGGAGGGCTGCTGGTCATTGTGCCCTTGGCAGAAGTGCCACATCTGGTACCACCAGATGAATGTTTCGGGCTGTCATGGAGGTGCAGGCTTGTATGGAACAGTACAACAGACAGGGTCTAAGGCTGCAGAGGGCTGCTTTTTCAGTTGTAAGTGACAACATCCATGATCTTGCAGTTGCCCTCCATTATTATATAGAGGTCATGGATAGATGGTGGGGTGAGATGGTGGGCCTCCTCGACCATGGATTGTCCATGCTAGAGCATGTGGTGGGTGTGGTGCTACTGCCATGTGGACGTAGGCCAGCAACAACAACATCTGGAGGTCGATGTGGACGTGCAAGGACATCAAACTGCTCCTGTAGTGGCAGTACCAGCCCCAGAACTGCAGGGGGGGTGCTATCCACACCACAGCAGGCCACATGCACATGGCCCTGGCCAGTCTAAGAATAACCTAGTTCCAGTGGACAGATGCCATCATCAGGGGAGAGTAGCATATAGAGGCTTGCACCTGGATGTGCCCATGGAACCACTGTCAGGCACAGTTCTCGTGTCCATGGCTGGAGGCAGTGAACTGCACACCCTGCCAGGTATGGTCTGCAGCTGTCCAACAAACACCTGTATAGGGCTGCCACATGGCAGAACTGTGTGCATGCATACCCACACACAATACAAACACACCTAGGGCAACCATATACCTACACACACCACATCACCATGGCCATATCAGTAATTAAAACACCTCACTCATACACATGGTGTCAAACGTATGGCCCACCCTAGGTCTCTGGCAAGCCAACAATACACTCTGTGCATATGATGATACCTGTGCCACATCTCTGTCATCCATAACATTGATGCAGGGACAGGCTAATATGGTTCTGATGCACACAGTGACTTACTACAGTGTACCAATGTACTGCTGTGTAACATGTTGTCAGCAGTAATGTTTAATGCTTACATGTCAGGTAGTCTAGCTGTCCAGCCATGATCCATTATAGCTGTTAGTAACACTGAGTGATTGTGGTCTCCATAATGTTATCCATTTGTGTTGTAGGTGTCCATGTGTCAACAGGAGGATGGTCTGCTGTCATATCTCACAAGGGGTAATGCACTGGGGTGACAACATGGCTGTGCTATATCCTGGGTACAGTTGAACACATGTCACAGGTCTGTATAACAGTTACTGCCTGTGCCACATGACCGATAGGTCTGGGGGTGGTGTATACAGGTGAGTGGATGGTGGCTGCTGTTAGCAGCTCTTCTATAGTGGACAATGGTAGTTGCACTGGGTGGTACACACCACATATTTGTGTATAACACACACAGAGGCATAGGTGTTGATGCAGTGCACAGAGGATACTGTACACATGGATGTATATACCTGTGGAAGGAACCCATCGTAGCCTATGTGATTCCACCAAGGTAGACTATGCTGAACAACACATTGTGGAACAAGCAGTCTGCTAGTTTGAGGTAACTGACAATGGTACTGGCAGGGTATATGACCCCTTCCCCAATGTAGTGCAATCCTCAACATGGTAAACATATGTGTGCTGGTGTGGGTGGCACACCCCTACCCTTTGGAGGGTGAGAGGTGCTGCAGAACCACAGACAGTGTGATAGACAAATACATAACCTGTTAACATGAATTGCACAGTATTACAGCCAGCTACATGGGAGATACTCTCAACAGAAACCACAATGATGTTGGCTGTGTCCACAACAGCCACACCAAGCTATATATACCAATCCCAGTATCACTGCACACCTATACAGTGAAGAAGAGGCCATTTACACAGCTAACAGTAGTTGTGATGGAATGTATGTCCACAGGATGATACCTGTGAGATATTAGCATATGCAACACAGTTCTTGGACAGATGACCCCCTTGGGACAAGTATATTCTGCAAGCTGAAGTAGATCCCTCCACATACACTCACACTCTTGGCAGCACTGGGACTAGACCCCTACCTAGGTATGTAGTGCTACTGATGTGTGTGGCTTTAACTGCACACACCACACAGGTTTTAGGATGAGGTGTGTTCCAGGTTACATGTTACATGCAGAACATCCCCAGGCATGTACAGTATGGTAATGGGGGATGTATTGGTTGTATATGGACAATACATAGTGTGACATATCAACATGTATACATTGACAAACACATAACAGTCAAACACACATCAGAGAGACCTGGGCCTATCAGTGCTAACTACATTGTCAGTGTGTCAAATGTGTTACAGGTAAGGTTGTACACAGCACATGCATAACTGTGCTGGATAGTGTTATCAGTTACCTGTATGGTTGATGGTGACAGTGGTCACCATACAGTGGTACATGGGACATGTACTGGGGGTACCATGGTGTAATGACAGTATATCCAGCACCCACACCCCACTGTGGATATTGTACACACTGGAACCCATGATGACACTCTGACATACCCACCATCACACATTGACCAAGACTGGAATACAACCCCTTGTCCATCCCAAAAGTGCTACTACAGGGATATGCATCTAATGCACATGCCACAGGCATAGTAGGGGGATGCATTGTCATGCCTCTCCTATGGGCAACAACACCAGTATCCCTAATACTGTGTGGCAATGCATAGTGTAATAGGAGTATGTGGCCACAGAATGCTGTACCCTATATATAAATATATATATATATATATATATATATATATATATATATATATATACATGCACACATACACACACTTGCCAGAACTCAGTGGGTATCCCATGCCTATCAACCCATTTGTACAACAGTGTTGTGCTGGTACTGCAAGGCCCAGGTAGCCCTTAGGGAGTGGAGCATAACAAGGTACATGTAATGTCCGGTACAGCAGCAGCCACATCTAACTATGACAATGGGTGATGCGGTGGGTGTGAAGGGCCTCAGGGTATTCCCAACTACAGGTCTACTAACACACAGACAATGATATTCTCAGTAATGCACACATACACATTTGTCAGTACTGGGGTGCATCGGTGCAGGTGTTCATAGGTGTGTACTTGGCTATTGTCCATGGAGAGATGGGAAGTGTAGGGGATGTATGTACAGTGGTATCATGCCACCTGCCATGTGCCAGCAGGCCATCTATATACAGACACCACTGTGGTGACCCTCAGGGTGAGAGTGACATGCATCAGCCAATCCTCTGGGTGCCTCCTGCAGAGGCCCGGTGAGGTGCTCCAGTTGACATGTATGCAACATGTATTATATAACATGGTTAGTGTCTCTCTTGGAGACCTGTACCCAAGCATGTTCTGTTGACTGTTGTAGTGTAGTGGAGGTATCTGTGGTATGTGGTGAGTACAGGGTGTTGAGTCCTATCTGTGCCATTTATAACACAGCTGGGCAGACATGTCATTGTCAGTCAAGCATAAATTGTCTGCTCGTATCCAAGATGGATACCTGACATCTGCACATCTGTACAGGAGTTGACAGACATCAGCTCACCAACTAGCTATGCAGTAGGATGAATGTGTTGACACATAGACTTCTGACACTGATAGGTATGCCATTAGTACATGATGGCAGCCCTCACTGACATGTGCGATACAGACAGTAGTCTACAGTAATTTTCCACATGTCAGATCATTATCCAGTAGGAAATATATAATGTGACACAACTCATACACCAGGAACACGACAGTGAGTACTCAGAATCCATCTATGCATGCAGGGTGTTTGTTTCCAGTACTACAATTAGCAATCTACTCTTGCTTGGGAAAGCACTGTCGACAGTAGTAACGTAATGATACACTTTATGCCAGTGTGACTACATATAACCTGGGATACTACCCTTGTATGTAACACATTCACATGGATAAGAGTGTTGTACAAGCCATATATACTCAAGTGTCCCAGACAGGAGAATCACACATCTTGCTAATGTAATCACAGCACATAGACGCATGTTATGTACACAGCAATACATATACTTATTACAGATGTCATTACCCTGCTATGTTATCAGACTGGGATGTGAGCACTGGTTACCAGGGCTGAGCCAGGCTTAGCAGGTATCAGCATTGCTGCAATATAACAGCTAAGTACATTTGTGCACTAATAAGCGAAGCCTACATGGTGTAAGTGCCTGCACATTTAAACGTACCTTAGCACCGCTTAGCTTCTCGCAAACCCACGCAAATGCACTTAAAGCTGCTCAGAACTGCCTTAACTACTCTGTATCCAACAGCTCTTGATCTGTTCAGCAACAAAATAAATAGCACTTGCAGATCTTGAACCTAGGACACTGTACACTATAGTCACAACAGTTAACCACTACACCATGACAGCTGCAAAGACAGTTGTCGTTTTTCCAATATATCTGTCAGTACACATATTGAATAGTATTGAACAATTGCTGTGAGTTCTACAGTTATGTAGTACTTGTTAGTGATATTACTGATGCATCACATATGTTGTTATATCTAAATATACACATTGGGTACATACAGTGTGATACATCTGGGAAGGTATACAAAACAGTAATGTATACACATGACAAGGATATGGATATATACATATACATATGTAGATATATGTCTACATGTACATACACATATATATTCATATATATGTATTTATACACATCTGTATAGTGCATCATATATATGGCCATATATATATATCTGTGTGTGTGTGTGTGTATATATGTATATATATATATATATATATATATATATATATATATATATATATATATATATATACATATATATGGATCTAGGACGTTTGATCGAATGAGATGTTTGATCGAATTATCAAACGTCCGAATCCATAACCACTGAACACACTTTAATGAAAGTGCTTTTATCGAAAAAGCACTTTCGTTAAAGTGTGTTACTAAAAAAAAAAGCAATACATTAACATTTTAGCAGGGGGGCTTCACCCCCCTGCATTCCCCATGTGGGGGGCTGTGTCCCCCACTCCCCCCTACTTTACTATTCTCCCTCCGAGCCTGCACTACAGTGGGGAAAAGGGAATTTCTCCTTATTCACGCCATAGTACAGCCTCGACAACAGGTATACTTATGCAAAAGTGCTTCTTCGGTGAAAAGCACTTTCGCATAAGTATGCCCGGCCGTTTGGGTTTCGGACTTTTGATCATTTGATCAAAAGTCCTATATATATCAATATATATATATATATATATATATATTTATATATATATCTATATATATACATATATATATATATATATATATATATATATATATATATATATATATATATATATATATGTATATATATATATATATATATATATATATATATATATATATATATGTGTGTGTGTGTGTGTGTGTGTGTGTGTGTGTGTGTGTGTGTGTGTGTGTATATATATATATATATATATATATATATATATATATATATATATATAGACATCATATATGTATATATATATATATATATATATATATATATATATATATATATATATATTTATATGTCAATATATATGCAGATATGTATAACTATATGTGCATATGCTTAAAAAAGCGAACGCTGATTGCTCGAACTTATGTAAGCGAAAGCTTAAAATATTGAAGCAACAGAAACCCAAACTTTTTCCTAGGGAAAGAATTTGGTTGTCTGTTTCTGATGCTTCGGTATTTTCAGTGCTGTGGTGGAAAGTTACGGGTCAGGTTCAGGTAAGTGTGGATTGTGGTGATGTGAGTGCTAGGGCGGGTTAGGGTGCAGGTTAGGTATGTGTGCGATTGTGTGGACTTGAGGGTTAGAGTGGGTTAGGTGAGTTAGGGTTAGGGAGCGGGTGAGGTGAGTGTGTGATAGTGACGAACCTTAGGGTTAAGGTTTGGGTTAAGGTAAGTGGATAGTTAGTGGTGTGTGTATAGTTTAGTGTAGGGTTAGGTGTCAGATTTTAGGTGTATGTGTGTGGATGGCTGTTTGTATGGTGTGCTTGTGTTGTATGTATGTGTTTTAGATCAACGATTTTTTTCCCTAGGAAAAAAATCGCTGTTCTGACAGTTCGAGATTGTAAGCTTTCGCTTACATAAGTTTGATCAATCTGCGTTTGCTTTTTTAAGTGTTTGCTGATCTAATATAGACCCAAAGATACGTATTCACAATACACATACTGTCGACAATCACCATAAGTACACAGACCCCACTACTGTACACACAACCACAGAATGCCCAGGTTTTGTCCTCAAATATAACCCCTACTATACATAACATGTCTAGCAGTCTGATATCTGACTGGTTTGTTATCAGGTATGATGTCAATAAATAATTGTGTACAGAACATATGCGCCTCTTACTGCAAGACATATGTACAAAGGTTGACAGACTTGTGGCTGGAGGCACAAACATTGGACCAATATTGTCATGTTGCTGTGATACCCTCATACATTTACTATTGTAACAGGGTTTGTTGTGACATATGTCTTATGAGGGATATGAAGTCAGTAACTCTCATGGCTGTCACCATGTACTGACTGCAATCCTTAGACTATGCTTCTGCAGTTCTAAGACAGGTGATCTGTGAGTAACACAAGAAACATAATACTCCAAACACTGTCCAGTCTGCAGATTTATTTATTATTTATTTATTTATTGACATTGGTTGACTGGGAAAGTCCACTGGGTTAAATAACCCATTTTCTGTGGAGGCCCGGGAAGAAAAGCGCCGTAGTAAAAACATTACAAATACATGTGCAAAATAGATATTTTAAACAATGCTTGGTACAAAATTGAAAGATATAAAAACATTATTCTATAACAGCAGTTTAGGAGGCAAAAATATAACAGGTAGTCTTCCAGAAGTATAGGAATTCTTTTTTTTACATTGAGAGTACTTTAGGAGAAACACTCATAGTGGACAATTATATTAGTTTGCACAAATTTTGGAGTTTACAGATGGAACTTGGAGTTTAAGTGGGTAAATAGGTATTTTAGGGATGTTTCCTTATGTGGCAGGTGAATGAAAGGCTATTTAGGTAATTTGATTTTAAGGCTGTTTTGAAGGTTTTAGTATGGTGAATTTGAGTTACATAGGATGGTAGATCATTCCATAGTTTTGCAATGGCATAGGAATATGGACATTGTCCTGCCCTTTTATTGGGTTTAGTTATGGTTAGTAGGTATTTATTGGAGGATCTCAGAGTTTTGGTAGGAATATATATTTGTAACATGGACTTAAGTGCAGGGCATTCATCAGGTTTATATATGAGCTTGTGTGCCATGGTAAGTTGGGTATATTAAAGGTGATGGGAAAATTCTAGCCAATTAAGACTATTGATAGCTTGGCAGTGATGAGAGCGATAAGATATTCCGGTGGCAAATGTTGCTATTTTATAGTAGCATGATTGTAGTTTATTGGTGAGGGATGTGTGTAGGTTGGTAAAAATTGCACAGCCATATAGAAGAGAAGGGATGAGTAATGTGCTGGCTAGTTTAGTTTTGGTGATGTTGTCTAGGTAAAGTTTATGTTGGTATAGTTTGCCTAATTTAATATCTGTTTTCTTTATTGCATTTAGGATATGGGGTTCATAACTGAGCTTGTCATCTATTGTTACTCCTAATAATTTGGCTGTTTTTACTACTTCTATTTCACTGCCATCTTTTGCAAAGATTTTGAAATCAATATTGGGGTTGACTGTAGAGAAAAGTAATAACTTTGTCTTTTGGGAATTTACCATTAACTGGGCATCAATGAGTCATGATTCAGCTGAGGTGAATGCTTTTTGTGTGTTTGTAAGGAGATTTTTAAAGTTATTGGAGGTAGATACTGTTGAATCATCTGCGTACTGGATGAGGTTTTGGATATGGGGGCTTTTGTGTAGGTCATTTGTAAAAATATTGAACAGTAAAGGTCCTAGTATGGATTCTTGTGGGACTCCTATGTTGTTTCTTTGAAAATTAGATTGAGAGGTTTGCCACCTAACAGATTGTTCCCTATTGTGCAGATCAGAGGTGAACCAGTTAAGGGAATCAGGGGAGCATCCTAAGTTTGATAGCTGACACAGCAGCTTTGTATGTGACACTGTATCGAAAGCCTTGGATAGGTCTAATAGTAACACTGAGGTAGGATGCCCAGCATCAATGGCTTTGTTCACAGAGTCTGAAAAGGAGAGTAGAGTGGTAATAGTGCTGTGTCCTGGGTGGAAGCCATGTTGAGTGGGGGATAGAAGAGAATTATCAGATAGGTGTTTCAGGATTTGCTTATGGACGCAGTTTTCTAATATTTTTGATAGAGGAGAGAGTATAGAGATAGGACAATAGTTAGAGAGGTAGTGGGAGTTACCACCTTTATGGAGGGGGAAATGATAGATTTTTTCCATAGAGGGGGGAAGATGGATTATGTAATGGATCAATTAATAAAAATACTAACTGGATATGCAATTGCACTTGCTGCACGTTGCAGGTATTCAGGAGGGAGGCTATCAGTGGAAAGTGAGCAAGGTTTCAGTTTGTTTAACAATTTAAATATAAGAGAGGTAGGTACAGGTTGAAGTGAAAAGTTTTGTACTGAAGAAGTATTTTTATTATAACCTTTAGGTTGGGTATGACTGGATGATAGAGGGTGGGTGATATTTTGGGGATTAGAGCATATATCAGGTGAGGGGTGATTGAGTAAGTTTTGAATGATAGTGATGAAGTGAGTGTTAAAGTCATGAGCAATATGTTGTGGAGTTTTTTCTGGTGCAGGGGAGGAGTTTTGTATGCTGCCTGGGTTGAGTAAAGAGGAAACTGACTTCCAGGACATCTTAGGATTATTGTTGGAGGTTGACAGTTTTGAGGAGAAAAAGTTTTTCTTATCAAGTATAACTAGTTTTTTTGCTTTATTATGAAGTTGCTTATAATTTAGTTCATTTTGTTTAGTTCTTTCTTTTAGCCATATTTTCCAGTATTTATTTCTAAGGGTGAGAGTTTGTTTAGTTAGTTTTGTTAACCAGGGGGCATGATTGATTTTAATCCATTTTGTGTGCACTGGAGCTAAGCTGTTTAGAACATCTAGGAAAATGTTGTTGAAAATGTTTACAGCTTTGTCTAAGGGGAGTGTTTTAAGTAGGTTCCAGTTTTGAGCTTTTAAAATGGTTAGGAATTGGTCTTGGTCAAAGTGCGCTAGATTTCTAGAGTTTCTATAGGTATGTATCTTGGTAATTTGGGATGAGATCTATGGGTGTAGGCTGGGAGGTGATCACTTAGAGCATTTGGTAGGGTACCAGAGTTTACAAAGTTTTGGGGGTTTGATACTAGTATCCAGTCAAGGGTGGCTTCAGATTTTGTTGCTAGTCCATGGGTTGGTGCGGTGATAAGTTGTGTGAAACTGTGTAGGTTTAGACTATGAGTAGGAGAAGGGGAGATTAAGTTTAACCAGTTAATATTAGTGTCGCCAAGAATTATGTTTTCATGGGATATATCTGAGTTTATCCAAGATAGAAAGCCTTCAAGTGTATGGGTGTTTTGGCCTGGTAGGATATAAATTACTGTGATGCAGATATGTTTATTGTTATTTAGATGTAGGGATGCAAGTAGGAGTTCTAAGTTCCCAAAAGTGGGAGTAGGTTTAGGATGGGTTGTTATTTGTAGGGAGTCTTGGTAAATTAATGCTACACCACCTCACTTCTTATGTAGTCTATTGGAATGAATAATGTTATATCCAGGAGGGAGGATTTCAGTATTGGCTTTAGTCAAGTTTCAGTTACAGCTACAATGCTTGAGGAGTGGATAATTAGCCAGGCATGGAATTCAGTTATTTTATTGCAGATACTACGAGTGTTGATTGTTATGAAATGAAGTGTATCAATATTTGTGTTAGTGGAGCATGCTGAGGGGTGAATTGGACCTTGGTTTGGTTGGATATCACCACTTAGTATTAACAACAGGGAGATATGGTGATAAAATTGGATTGGTGTTGGTAGGAGATGCTTTTATATAGATGCAGTAGGTGTAGTTTAATTCTAGGTGTAGTTGATACTAATTTGATTTTGGTAGAGGTAATGGTGTGACATGCAAGTAGAGAGGGAGAGATATTAGAGTAGCTTAGCTTATTTAGGTTCCAAGGAAGGGTTTGTGTGAAGGAGGTATTTGGTGTAAGGTATAAAGTAGTGTGTATAGAGGTGGATTGTGCCAGAAAGTAGAGAAATAAACTGAAGGCTGAAATATAGAGAAAGCATGATAGGAAATGTGTAGTGTGACTGGTAGGGGCCATTTGTTAGTAGGAGTGTGTAGGTGTGAGGGAGAGATATCAGAGTAGCTTAGCTTATTTAGGTTCCAAGGAAGGGTTTGTGTGCAGGAGGTATTCGGTGTAAGGTATAAAGTAGTGTGTATAGACGTGGATTGTGCCAGAAAGTAGACAAATAAACTGAAGGCTGAAATATAGAGAAAGCATGATAGGTAATGTGTAGTGTGACTGGTAGGGGCCATTTGTTAGTAGGAGTGTGTAGGTGTGAGGCAGAAATGAGAGGTTGTAGACTAGGTGTGGAAGTGGCAGGTGGTAATTGGGTAATTGGAAGAAGGGGAGTGGTCAGGTAAAAGAATAAATGTAATTGATATATGGGTGGGAATGGGGGTAGGGTAGGGGAGAGTAGTGAGCCTGGAGCAAAGCGGAGGGTGAATGGAGCAGGAAGAGCCAAAATTTAAAAGATTGCCAAACCAAGTAATTTGAGCTACAAAAACCTATCTCCACAGTCTAAATAAACTGCACATGAGAATTTCAAGACAATATAAAATCAAACACTGTAATGTTGTGCAGCGCTAGGGATATCTAATCTATAATGCAGAAGATAGTTACAGGAAATAATTTAATAATATCTTACACTTTAGTGATGTGCTGCGCTAGGACTGTCTAATCCTGTTCGACTGTTATATCAGTACGGACAAAGTAATTTCCCTGGTGATAGAAATAGTTTAAGAGCAAGGGATAGAAATTTGTGCCTCAGCTGAAAGAAGGGAGATGGTAGCAGGAGAGGTGGATAGAGAGCGTTTTCTAAGTTTATAAGCACACAAGAAAAAGCACCGCCAGAGTATTATATTTAGCACAAGTAGGACTAGTCGTGCTTTCAGGGTATTAGGGAAGTTACCATATTCAGAAAGTGGACAGCACGGTGGGTCTATAGTTTAGAGAGGAGAAGAGGTGTATGAGGGGCTACTCTGCAGCAAGCTTTCTTTAAATTTAAGGTGGCTGAAATATATTACAAAGATATTAGAACAGCTAGACATACATGGTATATTGCCAATTCGGTAGGTTTGGTTGCAAAGGGTCCAAAAATTGTTGAAATGGAGCCTGGACACTGTTATATGCAGTATCTGACAGCTGAGTGGAAGACCCTACAGGTGGGAGTTTCCTCAAACACATAACACTGTCATGACAGGTATTAAATCATGTAGGCCAGCCATAGCCACACAAACCGTGTTAAAACAACATTACTCCAAATGCAGAAGAGCAACACTTACATTCTGTAGTCATGTCTGGAACATCCCCCTCCTGTTTGTTGGCCTGTCTCCACAGTGTATGTTGTTAGACGTATATCCCACTACCATCTGTGATGCTGTTTGCCAAACACCGACATGAAGTCCTGCTCACAGTGAATGAAAAGGGCCAACACCTACATGATGTTCCTAGTTATGAGTGTGTTTCCATGCAACTGGCTATGGGAATTTTACCACAGCTGTTCGGATGCAATCAGCTAATGGGGGACTGCAACTGCAATTCATGCAGAGGCCATCAGCTGATCATGAGCATCACATTCAAAATACAAGCTGCTGCCTAAGCACAGCAGGTGTTCTTCTCCACATCCAGTACAGAGGGAGTGAGAGAGACAGACAGAGGCAAAGTAAGACAGGGAGGGGGTGGGAGAGTAAAACCTAAGCATGTTTGTGTCATACCTTTACCAGTACAGGGTTTCAAACCCCTGCCTGACTATGTATTGCTATCACATGTCTATGCAGTTATTTCATGCGCCACAGAGCTTACATGCTGGGGAGCTGTCCAAAGGTATATTCGATGGTGAGTGACATCTGCAACAGTGATAAAGGTGGGATAAGGTAGGTGTATTACATGTGCCTGTCCACATGAACATATGTCATGGTCAACACAGCCACACTCTCTTAGGGACTCACACACACATTATCACAGTTGGCAGGGTCAGGATTAGACTTCCTAACTAGCTAATTTGCCACAATACAGTAATACGCAGGTATCACATGCACCACAGGGGTTATCAGGATGATATATGGGCAAAGGGTATGTCAAGGAGTCTGACATCAGAAGGCATGCCAATAGGCAATAGGTATAGGTATAGGTAGGCCAATGGGAGGTGTAGTGAGTGTGAATGGCGTCCAAATCATTATACTCCACACACACACACACACACACACACACACACACACACACACACACACACACACACACACACACACACACACACACACAGGTTTTCCAGTACTGACATGCATGAGTGCATTGCTTCACATGTGTGTAGTGGTTGACTGTGCCAGAAGGCTGTACAAGGCTAGGTAAAGGGTATACCTTGGCATCAGGCCACATGAAAATGGTCTGCAGTGTGGGTCAGGTGTGTAGTGTCTGGATTGGCCCACACAGGTGGGTACTGTATTCTCCATCCAGTCATCTGGGTTACTATTGTGGGTGGCCAGTGCTGTGCAATGCGTGCCATGTATGCGTTATATATTGCATGACATGGACAGTGTCTGGGATTTGCACATGTCTGACATGCATGTTCTTTGACATGTGGAAGTATACCTGGGGTGTCTGGGGCATGTAGTGTAGACAGATTGTTATCAGATGTGCCATTCCTGGCCTCATATGGTGAGAACTGGAAATGGACACCAGGTTGACCCTGCACCTACACTGACAGCATGATACAGGTATTCCCTAGTGTCAATGGCATCTGTCCATACAGGGCATGTGTATAAGGCATGGTATGTCCTTTGTGGGTTACATTTGCTGGCTCTACAGTTGTTGTAGGCGTCAAGTGGGGAACAAAGTGAAGGAGCACTGTATGCAATTATTTGCCTATTGTAGGGATAGGATAGGGTGCCATGCCCTCTGTAGTCCACTGCAATCACACCATGGTTACTATCTGTGGGCAATATGCAAGGAACTACCAACATAGTGGTTGTTGCCTAGCCGAGTGTGTTTGTGTATGAGACATGGGTGGAGAGTGTTCTCTGGGTGATACAAGGGTTGCCTATATTGTTCACCAAGCCATAATGTCACATGTAGGAGTATGGATTGTCTACCCCAGCCTCTCTGCTGTTTGACATCTGTTATCCTTGTAAGGCGGACATTGTGACATATAATAGGCCCACCATATAAGAATTTGCAAAACCCACTCCACAATGAGGCTGTTGTTACACACTCATAGCTACCTCCACACAGGATACGCATGACAAACACACACACACACACACACACACACACACACACACACACACACACACACACACACACACACACACAAACACACACCCCAAGTCTCACAGTTGCTATGTCCAGGATTAGAACTCCTACCTAATTAGTACATCATACTACAGCATTATGCAGTTATAACATGCGTCACGGAGGTTACTGGGCAACTCTTTCCCCAAAGATGTATTTCAAAGTGAATGACATCAGCAGGCTTGCCAAAGTAGGACAACGGAAGTTGTAGTGACTGTAAATGGCCTCAAAACCATTGATTGCTACACAGACAAACAAACACACACAAACTTTTTCACTTGCCTTGTCTGGGATTATAACTCCTATCTAACTGGTACGTCACACAAAAGCATTACATAGTTTTAGCACACACCATGGAGATTACTGGGTTACTTCTTCCCCAAAGGTGTATTTCAAAGTGAATGACATCAGCAGGCTTGCCAAAGTAGGGCAATGGAAGTTGTAGTGACTTTGAATGGCCTCAAAAGCATTGATCCCTACCCAGACAAACAAACACACACAAAAGCACACAAACCTTTACACTTGCCATGTCTGGGATTAGAACTCCTACCTAAGTAGTATATCACACAGCAACATTGCGCAGTTATATCATATGCCATGGAGATTATTGGGTTGCTTTTTCCCCAAAGGTGTATTTCAAAGTGAATGACATCAGCAGGCTTGCCAAAGTAGGGCAATGGAGGTTGCAGTGACTGTGAATACCCTCAAAAGCATTGACCCCTACATAGACAAACAAACACACAAACTTTTATACTTTGCATGTCTGGGATTAGAAATCCTACCTAATTAGTACATCACATGACAGCATTACTCTGTTAAAAAAGCACGTCCCACGGAGCTTACTTGGCTATGTTTTCTCCAAAGGTGTATTTCAAAGTGAATGACATCAGCAGGCTTGCCAAAGCAGGGCAATGGAACTTGTAGTGACTGTGAATGGCATCAAAAGCATTGCTCTCTACACAGACAAACAAACACACACAAACCTTTACACTTGCCATGTCTAGAATTAGAACTCCTACCTAGCTAGTACATCACACTGCAGCATTATGCAGTTATATCACATGCCATGGAGATTATTGGGTTGCTTTTTCCCCAAAGGTGTATTTCAAAGTGAATGACATCAGCAACCTTGCCAAGGTTGGGCAATGGAAAGTGTAGTTCATAGGTTCATAGGTTGGTACTAGGCTATCGGCCCTAGGGCCTATACATGCCTAGCCATGACAATTCCCTGGCTATATCTTACTTCTTTGGACCCCTGTCTAGCAGGGCAGCTGACATGATCCCCGGGGTCAATTTCCTATCTTCCATCCAATCGTCCGGGTTCCTTTTGAAGAGGGCCAAAGAGGCACTCTGCTTGACATGTATGGGCAGTCTATTCTGGAGTGTGGGGAGTCTCTGAGTCAGGAACACATCCCTCCAGCATGTATTTTTCATTGTGATGACAAGATTGGATCCCTTGAGCATGTGGCTGTGAGGGTTTGGAATTCTTTAAGTGTAGCATGTCCAGCAGCTGTGGGTTTGACATGGCATGGTATGTTAAGCAGAGATCGCCTCTGAGAACACAATATGTGACAGAGTATAGCTGGATGATTTACAGATGGTCAGCATAGGGCATCTGGTTTAGGCCTGTGATTCATTTAGTGAGGTATGTCTCCAGCCTTTCTAGTTGTTGCAGATGTCTTGTGAGGTACATATGTAAAGGGCCATTGTAGTCTGTACTGGGTCTGAGCCCTAACTATGTCATGGCACATTTCCTGTTGCGCAGCCAATGCTTTACATGTTTCCAAAGGTAGTTCAAAATAATATCTGCACCTGGCACCTTTTTGTAATGTTGTCACTGTGGGAAATATGGTCTCAGACTGCCTGCCTTCATACTCAAATTGTTCCGCTGCATGTGGAGATCCAGGTGTAGACATGTCAGTTAATTCATGGTGTGCACGTGTGAGTAGAACGTCAGACTGTGTTTGACTTTGTAATGCAGTGTCACTTTCTATACAGTTACTAACATGTTGTGAGGTGAGACAGCCTGTCACTTCCCCATGTTGCTTCATAAACACAACTACGTCATCATCATCATCAACACTCATTCTTCTGCTGAATTTATCCATATGTATCAGTACAGATGAACTGGTTGTTTCTGATACTGAGTCTGTAACCAATGGCCTGCTATTCCTGCCACCAGCATATCATTACAATCATTACAGCACATAATAGCAGTGCAACATATGGTACAGCATACTTAAAGGGGGGGTTGGGTCACTCACCCTGAAGTCTGCCTTCATTTTCATTAGATGCAGATGAATGAGGCAGACCTAATAATAATGAATTGTGACATGTTTAGTTATAGTCCTGTATGTCACCATTCAGTTTTAAACATTTAAACAGTGTATACTTTAAACCAACCTTCAGGAGCTGATGATTGCAAATGTTGCTGCAGACTTTGGTTTGATGGAACAGTGTCCATGCCTGTTGCACCATCTTCTGTGTCATAGTTATCCCCATGGATGGACAGAAGGTAGTCATCATCTGGTGTTAACTTAAGATTCAGAGCCCCCTTCCTCCATAGTGGTCCTGGAAATTGCATTCTGCCTGACCTTGCTTACCCTTTTCTTGCAATGTGCCAGAGATCTGTTTCTGCATCCAACTTCATTGATTTCAACAGCTACCTGGCTCCATGCTTTGTACCTCTCTGCTTGTATGCCCCCCCTTTCCATTTAACAAAAAGAAGTTTGCCATATGTCATAAGTGCTGCCATGAGTACACAATTTTCCTCGTAGCAAAAGATATGACTTCTATGCCTGGATTCCTTGTTCTCCAACTGTATTACACAGGAAAAAAAAAGAAAAGAAAAAGAAACAAATAAATGGGCTATGGTCAGGCACTTGCCGTACTCCTGTCTGGATAACATCAGCAGTTAAACTATAAACCAATGGCCTGCTATTTCTGCCACCAACAAAAGCAAATAAATAAATAAAGAAATAAGCAAACATAAATGTGGTTTCAAAGTGCGCAATTTCAGCTTATTCAATACTGATGTAAGTAATTACACCAAAATCAAAATTCAATAGTATCTGCTATTGCCATGTATTCCTTACACACTGTCAGTAGTGAAACAACACTTTCACTGCACGTGTATTTTTGTCTTCTACACAGTACACATTCTCAACTGCAGTTTTCAGATGCATGGACAATCTGAAAGTTCTGTATTGATGTATTGTTTACTTATTACAATTTTACTGAACAGCACCACATGTCAAACAACTTGAAAGCTCTTCACCATAATTACCAGTCATGCAATGGTATCATTAAATGCACACTATAATTCAAAATGCATTGCAACTGACCTTTAAAACATTATGACAGCAACTGTTAATTTGCCTCTTAATAACTATAAATTAATTTATAAACTTTTTCTTCCTTGTTCTTGCCTGTGGTATCCTAAGTAATTTGGCACCTATCTTGGCTATTTGTGATTCAATATGGTACAGCTCAACCTTGCAGTATAAATTCAGGCTGATTTTTAGTATGCACGCATGTCTATGAATCATAGTATAATGCAAATGTGTTACCAAGTACATCGGAGTATTCTGGATTTTCACCAATAGTGAACATGTGTCACACAGTACATGACCGAATTCGAAAAGGCCATGGGTGCACTGCAGGTGTTTATAAATTCCTCAGCAGTCTGCAGTAATGCCAAGCCATTCGTGGACATGCACTGCTTGGCTAAACTAGCCAATGTAAGAATATACTTGTAAAATTCAAAATGTAGTCATCGGAATGTCAGGTTGAAAAGAGTCTGAAGGTTAATCCTTGTCTATCCAAGTCTGCATGTCACACCCTAACAAGTGACACATGTCAAAAAGTCCTACAAGTAAAGCTTCATATTAGTATTGACATTTCTTTCTCCACTAACTTTAAAAATGAAAAAAAAAGTGATAAAAAAGGAACAGGTCCCAGTTCACTGCATAACACCTACTACTGCTACAGTAAGACAGAAAAAAATGTAAATGTTATGAAGAAATATTACTGGTAACACTGACTGTTATAGATAAACTTTGAAATAATCCATTAGTAATTGTATGGTCAGGTAGGTGTTTCTATTTAAGAAAAATGTGTCGACAAAGCCATTTTGGTTACACCAAATCTGCCAGTGTTATCAATATCTGCTCAAGAGCATGCTAGAAAACTAGGGTTAGGTCAAGGTGATGTCACGCTCAACAGGGAGTGGCTCTAACCCACTTAATACAGCCCTCACCATATTTTCTTATTCTGGTTCTGGCTCTTGCCCACATGACCAAACCACACCAACTGTTGGTAAATCCAGCATTACCCAAACCAAGCTGTGGGTTATTGCATAAATATAACATTATAGGTATGATATGCATAAATGTGCCTTAATCAGTTTGTATCCCTCAGACCTTGTTCTGCCCAGCAACAAATTAGCCAGCCCTACCAAGCTTCAAACCCAGGACACTGTGCCCAACAATCACACCAACATACCACTATACCATCTGACCTGTATGACATTATAGTGCTTTAACGAACATATCCTGTAGTCAGGTCATTTAACATTAATAAAAAAAACAGCAGTCACAAGTGTTGGACCTATGATCCTGAACATTTTAATCAGAGAAATCTACCAGTACACCAGCTGAACTGTAGGCATTACTGTTGCTTTTTCAAACATATCATGCAATAAAGGCATACAACATTAAGGGGAAAGTGTTGTGGAACTCTTTGTGCATTGTATATTGACACACACACACACACACACACACACACACACACACACACACACACAGATATATGTATATATATATATATATATATATATATATATATATATATATATACTCTGAGATCGCACTAATACACAAAATAAAACCCACCACACAGACATTTTAAACTGCCTCGCACACACACAAACACATCACACATACATAGACACATCCAACACTCACATACACATACCAGTAAGCAAACTGAACATGACAGTATAATACTATGAGAGCAACCACATACTGTTTGCCACTCACACATTACCCCTACATATACAGACCCAATCCACAGTGTACTGGGAATCCAGAGGTGTTACATGACATGTCACATTCAGCCCCTACAAGCATATGGACCTGCTAGACCACCAACAGCTGTAGCAGCATGAAGAGTTGGATAGGTAAAGGATGTATTGTACTCACAGCTGCTACTCTCCCTACCCAGCCTAAGAAACATAAATACACACACTTCTCGTCCCGTAGCTGACATGCATAAATGCGAATTTGAGATATTTGAATTCACGCTTATGCAGATTCACGCTTCTGCATTGAAGCAATGTCAATATCTTTGCAGACTCTGCCAATGGTGATAGGAATACTGAGGTACAGGTGGGATTGTTAGAGGCTGAATATGTGCCATTAGTTGGCATCCCACCCTTGTTCACACCATCACTGCACACAGTGACAATGCCCACACATACCCTGTCGCCAGTGGCCACAGATGATGGACAGTTGGCAGGTGGTGGCATTGAACAGGCTAGTGTGGTGACTATGGCAGGTGTGAGAGTAGATACTGGCCATGGCCAGAGTGCAGGCAAGGTCCCACACAGGTGGATGGACAGGGTTGCTTTCAGGAGGAACGCTGCTCGTTGAGCCACTGTTGCACGTGCCACAGAAGGAGTCATCAGACACATGTTCCAGGCTGTCATGGATGCACAGGCACATAGTGAATGCCACAACACACAAATACTCAGGGTGGTGAATGCAAATCTCCCTGATGTATGTGGTGACATACATGACCTTGCTGGGTCCACACATCAAAATACTGAGGTGTGGATCCAACCACAAACTAATCACCTTGGGAATCAACATCCCTCCCACCCCCTGCAAAGGTAACCACCATGACAAACACCTCCAAATCTAACCTTGGGCCCCTTAAAACAGAGGTGGCTAAGCTCATGTCAACCATGCAAATGGAGAATAGTTGCATGACCACTAGATCATACACCAATGCACTGTATGAACACACACACATATGCATGGATCTCGCCATAACCAATAGAACCAAGATGCTGTTCTCCAAAACAGGAAGTCAATGTGGTGGTCCCATGCCATACACAAACTTGACAATGGAACAAATAAACTGATGCAGAAAAAGGTCAAGACCCAAGACTGGAAAAACTCCCTTATAGGCCTCAACAAAAGGTTGAGATCACTCATCAAATCCTCTAAAGCTAGCTATGAAAACAGTGGATAGGAAAGACAAACACAAGGCCTTCAACTGTTGTGTGAATAATTTCCATGCCAATACCCAGATGTGCACTGAGCTACTGCACAACGGTAACTCCTATACTGAGCCAACAGATATTGCCAATATACTGGCTGACAGTTCAGTGCCAACCTGACCCCTCTGATGCCCCCAAAGGACCAATCACAATACCAGTAGATTGCCAGGCACACAGTATTAGTGCTGCACAGGTTAAAATAGCACTGCCCAAGGCCAGAAATACATCTTCTATGGGACCTGAGAATATCCCTGGCTGTGTTGTACATGAACTGCAGAGTGACCTGGCACCACACCTGCATTCCCTGTTCAATCACAGCCTCACCTCAGGCTTTGTCCCTACCACATAGCGCACTAATGATATTATCCCTCTCCACAAAGTATGAGCGACTACAGACCCTGGGAACTATCACTCCATTAGTCTGATTTGCAAAGCTATGGAACACATCATCATGGACTTACTAAACAAGGATACAGGGGATCACCAAAGTCTGGATCCCACACAGTTTTGTTTTGTGGAGGGTAGATCATGCCTGCTCAACTTCTTTGAGTCAGTCACCAGAGCTGTGGATGATGTCAAGGTGGTCATACAGCCTACCTTGATCTGGCCAAGGCCTTTGATACCATTCCCCACTCTGGAATCATAGAAAACCCACTAAAGTAGGCATCAACCCTGGGCTGCAAAGTGGCTCACAGACAGACCCACAGTGTGAAAGTAGCTGACTCCAAGTAAGACTGATGACCAGTCAAGAGTGAGGTCCCACAGTATTTGGTCTCGGGTCCTCCCCTGTTTGGTATCTACTTTTCTGAAGTGCAGGCCATCACAAGGGTACTCTGGTTGACAAAGTTTGCAGACGATTGCATGTTGGCAGCTATTATTAACTACCTAAGTGATGTTGACATCCAGCAGAAAGGCCTCACTGAGACCAACGTATGCTGTCAGAAGCATGGCCTGAAGCTCAATGGCCAAATATGTATCAGCATCCCCTTTGTGAACAACTCAGTTCCCATAAATCACCACATTGATGGTAGTCCATTGAACACAGAAGGCATTATAAGAGATCTGTGAACACAGGTTGACAGCAACCTCTCTTTTGACCACAACATTGCCATTGTGGGCAGACAGTCCTTCTATGTAGAACATCTGATTACTAATGGTTTTGCATCCAGGAAGTAGGGGGTCATTGTCTCCCCCCACCCTTCCCTCATTAGGACAATCATCGGGTAAAATGCCCCATTTGGCATGTACCTCAATGGACACCTGCAACAACTGCAGAGACCACAAATGTACCTCAAAAAGATGATCCTAGGCCTGAAACAGTTGTCCTATATGGAGAGACTCAAAACACTCCAACTATTCTCTGTCTCGTATCGCCTACTTAGAGGAGATCTCTGCTTGCCCTACAAAGCCATGTCTGACCCAGCTCTGTTAGAAATGCTACATCTAAAGAAATCCCAATCCCTCCACACCACACACCACAGACACCTCAACCTCAGTACCACAATCAACAGAACATGCTTTAGGGACAGGTTCATAACCCAGAGACTGCCCATGCTATGGAATAGACTTCCCATACATGTCAAGCAGAGAACCTCACTGGCCCTCTTCAAGAGAAATCTTGATGAGTGGATGAGAAATAGAAATTTCACCATGGGGATCACTCCAGTGGCTCTACTCTAGTGGCACTAGGAACTATGGTATATATATATATATATATATATATATATATATATACACACACACACACACACACACACACACACACACACACATACACACACACACACATGATGGGAGATATATAAATATGCATTTATATATATATATATATATATATATATATATATATATATATCGCCCCCACACCCCCATTATGGAAAGCACTGTAAAGAACTTCTCCAAAGCCAACTTCATGCTTCTTAAGACAGAAGTGGCTAACTTCATGATACTCATACAGACAGAAAATAGAAATATGACTGCTGAATATTATACCAATGCACTGTATGAACACATACACAAGTGCATGGATTGTGCCATCCCAAATAGAACCAATATGCTCTCATCCCAATAAAGAAAGCCAATCTGGTGGTCCCTTGCCATAAAGAAACTGTACAACAGAAGGACGAAACTGTTGCAAAAAAGGAGTAATCTCCCATGATTGTAAGAACTCCTGTATCAACCTCAGTAAGAAGCTAAGATCCCTCATAAAATCCAGTAAAACTAGTTACAAAAACAAAATTGCAACTGATTCTAAAGACAATTACAAAGCATTCTATAGCTATGTCAATAATCTCAATGGCAACACTTAGATCTGCTGTGAGTTATAGCACAATGGCAGTAAATATACAGAACCAACTGATATTGCCAGCATCCTGGCAGATCGGTTCAGTGCTAACTTTACTCCACTCTCACCCACTAAAAGCCCATCTCAATGCTGGATGAATGTAAAGCCCCTGAAATCACGGCCACACAGGTAAAAACCACACTCTCCAAAGCCAAGAATGCAGCATCCATGGGACCAGACAACATCCCAGGCTGTGTTCAGCACAAACTACAGAATGAACTGGCACCCCACCTAAGTACCATGTTCAATCATAGCCTCACTTCAGGCTTTGTGCCTACTGAATGGCACACATCAATGGCTATCCCACTCCACAAGGGGGGAGCCACCACAGACGCTGGGCACCTCTGCCCCATCAGACTAAGAAGTCTGATCTGCAAGGCCATGGAGCGTATCAGCATGGAACTTATAAACAATGACATAGGTAACCTCCAAACTGTGGACCCCACCCACGTTTGGTTTGTGAAAGGTACATCATGCCACCTAAACCTGATTGACTTATTTGAAGCAGTCACCAGAGCTGAGGACAAGGCCAAGGTGGTTCACACAGCCTACCTAGACCTTGCCAATGCCTTTGACAGCATCCCCCACTCTGGAATTACAGATAAACTCACTAAACTAGGCATAAATACCTATGTCATAAGATGGGTTCCCAACTGGCTTACAGACAGAACCCACACTGTGAAAGTAGCAGACTCCAAATCTGACTTCAGACCAGTGACAAGTGGAGTACAACAGAGTTCAGTCCTTGGTCCTTTCCTGTTTGGCATCTACTTCTCTGAAGTTCAAGCTAACACAGAGGGTCTATGGCTAAAAAAGTTCACAGATGACTGCAAATTGGGAGCCATTACTGAATCCTGTAAAGATGTGGACAGTCTACAAAAGGGCCTCACTGAGACAAATGCCTGATGTCAAAGCCATGGCCTCAAACTCAATGTCAAATAATGCATTGTCATCCATTTTTGGGTAAAACTCTGTGCCTGTGAACTACCACATAGCTGCTAATACACTTAACACTGAAAGTGTGATAAGAGACCTAGGTACACAGGTGGATAGCAGTCTCTCCTTTGATAATCACATCGCCACAGTACTCAGGAAATCCTTCTATGTGGCACATCACATCACAACAGACAACACATCATCCAGAAAAAAGGAGATCATTGTTCCTCTCTACTCATCCCTCATTAGACCTATTATACAGTACAATGGCCCATTTGGTATGTACCTCACATGACATCTACAACAACTGGAAAGTCCACAGAATTACCTCACAAAGAAGATCAGCGGTCTCAAAGAGATGCCCTATGCAAACTGTCTCAAAAGACACCAGCTTTAATGCATTGCATATTGCCTACTCAGAGACGATTTCTGCCTAACATACAAAGCCATGTCAAATCCAGAGCTGTTGGGCATGCTACATGTAAAGAAATCCAAGTCCCTCCAAAACACATGCTCCAGGGAGCTATACCTTGTCACCACAATAGACAGAACATGCTGGAGGGATAGATTACTGTCCATAATACTTCCCATACTCTGGAACAAACTACCCACTTATGTGAAACAGAGCTCCTCATTAGCCCTCGTTAAGATAAATATTGACATTTGGATGGTAAACAGGAAATCCACCCCGTGATTCACTTCTGTGTATCTTCTCGAGAGGGGCACAGGAAATTATTTGTCTTGGGTGGCGAAAGCCAGGGAATCTTGTTTGCTAGGCTTATATAGGCCCTAAGGCCAATAGCCTGGTATCTACCTATACATATATATATATATATATATATATATATATATATATATATATATATATATATATATATATATATATATATATATATATATATATATATATATATACATATATATATATATATATATATATATATATATATATATATATATATATATATCTATATATATATATATACATATATATAGATATATCTATATATGTGTATATATATATATATATATATATATATATATATATATACATACACATATATCTATATATGTGTATATATATATATATATATATATATATATATATATATATATATATATAGCTATATTATGTAGTCATATAACACGCAGTGCAGACATACCTCAGAATCATACATATCAACCTCTTAGTGCAAGACAGACACTGGGTGGTCATGAAGAGTTACCGAATAGCTGAGTAACTACAGCAGAGCTAGTAAGGGAGATGGCTAGAAAGGTGCTTGCTGTGACATCTGGACAGAGGAAGGATGACACGGAGACATGGTGGTGGAATGAGGAAGTACAGGATAGTATACAGAGAAAGTGGTTGGTGAAGAAGTGGGATTGTCAGAGAGATGAAGAAAGTAGACAGGAGTATAAGGAGATGAGGTGCATGGCAAAGAGAGAGGTGGTGAAGGCTAAGGATAAGGCGTATTAAGAGATGTATGAAAGGTTGGACACTAAGGAGGGAGAAAAGGACCTGTACCGATTGGCTAGACAGAGGGACAGAGCTAATAAAGATGTGCAGCAGGTAAGGGTGATAAAGGATAATGAGGGAAACATACTCACAAGCAAGGAGAGTGTGTTGAGCAGTTGGAAAGAGTACTTTGAGGGGCTGATGAATGAAGAGAATGAGATGGAGAGAAGGTTGGATGATGTGCGAATAGTGATTCATGAAGTGCAGTGGATTAGCAAGGAGGAAGTAAGGATAGCTATAAAGAGGATGAAGAATGGAAAGGCTGTTGGTCCAGATGACATACCTGTGGAAGCATGGAGATGTTTAGGTGAAATGGCAGTGGAGTTTTTAACTAGATTATTTAATGAAATCTTGGAAAGTAAGAGGATGCCTGAGAAATGGAGAAAAAGTGTTTTGGTACCGATTTTTTAAAAATAAGGGTGATGTGCAGAGCTGTAGTAACTACAGGGGGATTAAATTGATCAGTCTCAGCATGAAGTTATGGGAATGAGTAGTGGAAGCTAGGTTAAGAAGGGAGGTGATGATTAGTGATCAGCAGTATGGTTTCATGCCAGGAAAGAGCACTACAGATGCGATGTTTGCTCTGAGAGTGTTGATGGAGAAGTACAGAGAAGGTCAGAAGGAGTTGCATTGTGTCTTTGTGGACTTAGTGAAAGCATATGACAGGGTGCCTAGAGAGGAGTTATGGTACTGTATGAGGAAGTCGGGAGTGTCAGAGAAGTATGTAAGACTGGTACAGGATATGTACGAGGTAGTGTGACAGCGGTGAGGTCTGCGGTGGGAGTGACGGATGCTTTTAAGGTGGAGGTGGGATTACATCAAGGATTAGCTCTGAGCCCTTTCTTATTTGCAATGGTGATGGACAGGTTGACAGATGAGATCAGACAGGAGTCCCCGTGGACTATGATGTTTGCAGATGACATTGTGATCTGTAGTGAGAGTAGGGAACAGGTGGAGGAGACCCTGGAGAGGTGGAGATATGCTCTAGAGAGAAGAGGAATGAAGGTCAGCAGGTCTAAGACAGAATATATGTGTGTAAATGAGAGGGAGGATAGAGGAATTATGAGGATGCAGGGAGTAGAGGTGGTGAAGGTGGATGAGTTTAAATACCTGGGATCAACAGTTCAAAGTAATGGTGAGTGTGGAAGAGAGGTGAAGAAGAGAGTACAGGCAGGATGGAGTGGGTGGAGAAGAGTGTCAGGAGTGATTTGTGACAGATGAGTACCAGTAAGAGTGAAAGGGAAGGTCTACAAGTTGGTAGTTACACCAGCTATGTTATATGGGTTGGAGACAGTGGCACTGACAAAAAGGCAGGAGTCAGAGCTGGATGTGGCAGAGTTAAAGATGTTAAGATTTGCACTGGGTGTGACAAGGGTGGACAGGATTAGGAATAAGTATATTAGAGGGTCAGCCCAGGTTGGAAGGTTTGGAGACAAAGCCAGAGAGGCAAGATTACATTGGTTTGGACATGTGCTGAGGAGGGATGCAGAGTATATTGGGAAAAAGATGCTAAGGATGAAGCTGCCAGGTAACAGGAAAAGAGGAAGGCCTAAGATAAGGTTTATGGATGTGGTGAAAGAGGACATGCAGGCAGTTGGTGTGACAGAGCAAGATGCAGAGAACAGGAAGAAATGGAAACAGTTGATCTGCTGTGGCGACCCCTAATTGGAGCAGCCGAAAGAAGAAGAAGAAGTGCAAGACTAATCAACAAAGGCTGTACAAAGGGTGGGAAATGGGCCACATATACAGACATAATCAGAATATTACTGCCATAACTGAACAGTTGTACAGCAACAGGGACTGTATCAGCAGAACTGTCTGAATAATATGAGGATGGGAATTGACATGTAAGTTAGTCTTCACTGACATAAATCCTTGCATCATAACAGTGTTACTCAGATAAATGCAAATAAACTGTGGAACAGAAACAAAGTATGGGCCACACACCTGGATAGTCTTCAAACAGCCTGGCAGTGGAAAGGTATGCTCACAACCCTTTTGTGCAATAAATCTGGAACAAGCCAGACAAAGTGGGGGGACAAAGGCATGATAATAGAGACATATCCAAATGATGTGAGTAGATCAGCTGAGAAGGTTATTGTAGTAACACTGTTCCTGCTAAAATATATTGACAGAAATATCACCTTAGTGCATTTTATAGTTAATGTCCGGACACCAAAAGAAAGAACCACCTTAACAGATACAAGCATACATAATCTGAGGGTTGTGCTACTGTGATGTGGAGATTCTATACATAACTATTGAAGGCCTTGTGGTTGTCTTTATTATCTACTGCAATCATGTTTTCATAGCTACCTTTACAGTTTTTGATGAGAGATCTCAACCTTTGGTTGAGACTGATAAGGGAGTATTTCCAGTCTTGGGATTTCACCTTATTCCACATCAATTTCCTCTTTCTCTTGTAGACTTTATTTATGGCAGGGGACCACCAGATTGGCTTCCTTTTTTCTGAGGAGAGCATCTTGGTTGTATTGCGTATGCAAGATCTATGCATTTATTGCATTGGTATAAGATTCTGCGGTTATGCAACTAGTCCCCATCTGCATGGGTGCCATGCAGTTAGCCACCTCTGTTTATATGTGCCCAAAGTTAGCTTTGGAGAAGATTTCATGGTTGTTACCTTTGTGGGGTGGTGGGAGGGATGTGGATTTCCAAGGTGATTAGTTTCTGTTAGTATCTAACTAGGGAAGAGTTGACTATTGGTGTAGAGCAACATTCGCTCATGTTACCAATGACCAGGTCGAGGATGTTGTTACCTCTAGTGGGAGTAAGAACAAGCATGTCCAGGGTATTGGAATTAATGAATTCCAGAAAGCATTGGCCAAGTGTATTGGTACATGAGTAGATTTTTTCAGTTAATGGTGGAGTAGTTGATGTCGGCCAGTATGAGAGTGTTGGGTTGGAACCTAATATTCCCCAGGGTGCTTAGGAATGGGGAGTGTGAGTCTTGGGCCATGTTTGTGGACCTACAGCAGGCTAGGACCTGTATTGCTGTCTTACCCAATGTTAGCTGCATCTGAAGTATCTCAGATGCATTATGTTGTGTTAACAGTCTGTAGGTATGTGCATCCATTATGAATGCTGAAACACGTGGAGGTGTTTGCAGCTTCAGTCCAAGTTCTGGGCCAAACAGGTGTGGAATGAGCGATAGCCTGTTAGTGCAGGTGTGCTTCCTGCTGCCTTGAACCAGTTCTCTGTTACAGCACAAATGTTGATGCTCTCCAGGAGTGCTTTGAGTGAGTGCATTTTGAAATATAGACCTCTAGTGTTGAGCATCATGATCCTCAGATTACATTTGTTTGTAGCTGTTACAGTGGTAATGTGGTCTTTAGAACACTGCATAAAAAGCCACTTTTGGGGTAGCAAGAGCCTTGGCCAGTATCTGGAAGCCCAGGGCTGACAGATGCATGCTATCTCTGGCAAAAGATCACGGTCTGTCAAACATGTCATCACAGGCACACAGATAGTGGATCCCCTTAAAATGATACTAGAAATTTAGCCAATTGTTGAAATCAGTCATTTTCAGCTTGTGCTGTGGTATCATTCCGGGTGATGGTAGGATGCTGCTCAGGGCTAGGGTCATACCCATCTGGGCTACATAGTTGGAGATCTCCTCCATATCTGTTTCCATATAGTCCAGGGAGGTACGTCTCAGGTCATTCAAACCCACGTGTACAATGACAGAGTCATATGTCTACCTGTTGTTGAGGGACCTCAGTGTGTGTGTTATGTGGCAGATCCTGGTGCCTGACAAGCAGCTGACTGTTGCTTTCTCATTTTTCAACCTAGTAAGTGGGACATCACTGTTACTCACTATCAAGTCAACTATACCTAGTGTTTTGGCCGTGGTGTTTTTCCTTAGGCTCTTTGGTTGACTGGCACATGGTTTAGGAGACATATGTGTCTTGTGATTAGTGTTGTGTAGTGGTGGTGGAGTGGATGTCTGCCTTGAAGGTCTCTGCTGTTTGTGCAGCTTTGTATTGAGAACCTCCACAAAGGTGGGGTGTGTGGTTTGTGTTTTTATATGAAGGCAGTGCTGGTGTGTGTTCTGGAGGGCTATATATTCCATGTAGTGTGGTGCAAGTGTTGACCATCTCCTCTTGACCAACTATTCTGGTCTTGGCTGGAGAGTGTGTGGTTTCCAATTTTGATATATAACTCCATCTCTTGCAAGTCTGAGTGTAAAGAAGTAAGAGGTGAGGGTTGTCAGTGTACATGAGGCAGTTGCTACAGTGCCTCAGGATGGCCATGTTTAGCAGGTTAATAGGTGAAAGCACAGGGAACTGACCTGTAGACATGCCTGGAGGGGTGGCCATTAATAATAATTACTGGAGCTGTTTCCTCATAGAACACTTAGTGCTGTTAGCACTTTTGTGTGCTAAAATACATGCTACAAGATATCTGATAAAGTGCTAAAGTAATAAGCTACTGAAAGTGCAGGAGAGGAGAGAACTAGCATATTTAAGTGACAAACTGAGGAGCAGACTTGGGTAACACTCAGAAGCTAACATACCGTCCTGGATACAGCAAATCTGTATCTGGACTAGACTAGTTACAGGAAAGGTAACTAATTAGTACTATTTTAATAGTCAAATGTCTGGTATATTATATTTGTCTCCATGGTAGTGTAGCTAATATACAATGGATGTGTGAGTGGGTATCACATGTGCAACCACCCATGTATACACGTGTCCCATACAGTAGACTCACACCCCTTGCTACTGTAATGACAGCACATGTAGAAATGTTATGTAAAGGAAATAATATACACCTGGGCTGCAACAAAATATACAGCCCTTGCAGGCTGTGAACTCAGAAATATGTACATAATAGTCAAAGCATATAACCACTAAGCCATATGTGCTATACTATTTTATGATGTTTTCAACCATAGCATGCAGTGCAGTCAGTTTATCATAGGGAAGGAAGACTGTGGAATCAGTGATGATTTAGTTGCCCATAACTTGCAGCACTGTCAGAGCCAAGAGCATCTTAGTACAATTCTGGAACATGCCAGATGAAGTTAGGGGACCAGTCTATGGACATACAAACACATTAGTAATGATACATAGGGACCCATGCCACTGACATGTGCTGCCCCCCCCCCACACTACACAGTACAACTAATAAGTACACAGTACAGTGCTACAAATTCAGGATCGGCCATACACAATGGCCAGACATACACTGATCTCTTAGTAATATAACTAAAATGTCTGAAGACAGTAAAAAAACAGACAACCAGCCATCAATACACACAAATGTTTTAATGTTTTTTGCCAAGTATTACAACATTACAAAACATATTTTCCTTAAATACAGGAAGCAATTGACACTTAATTACATATGTTCTTAAACAGCCTCCAATTACACTCCTCAGTTAACCCCCTAGGGGATACAGTATCAAATGATACAATGTAAATTGATTCTTCACATAACAATGGTTCTGTTATAAGTGTTCGATCAAACTGGGAAACAGACCTTTTCCAGAAAAGTACATTGCAACCCACTACAGTCCCCATGGTGAAATGTATGAAAAGTAACAGCTATAGTATGTTTGTCCATGTAATAACTAATATGTCTCACATGTTCTAATAGAATGATTCTAAGGCATGTCCTACTATTCTGCTGACCCACCTCTTGACTGTTCAGGGTTTTCATGCTGTCCAGCCTTTGCACTCATATATATGGCCCCTACCTCACTTAATGTGTCTTATTCCACAACATCACTGGAATGATAGCAGTCATGTCAGCACTAAATACTGATAGACTGGTTGCAACATCTCTATTCTGAGGGACATGAAGTCAGAAACACAAATGGATATTGCCATTTACTGGCAGCAATGACCAGAGTATGCCACTGATTTGCCAAGGACAACACCTGTCTGGGTAACACACCAAACATAACAGACAAACCTCTGGCCATTATGTGGATGGGCCTACAATTCAGAGCTACGCAGACATGTAACTTTGTCAGACTTACATCCAGGCAGAATTAGCATGTACACACAAAGGCCATAAAACTAGCAGTATTCACACCATATAACAGCAATACTCACATTCGGTTCCTAAGTCTGTAACCTTCTCCACCATTTAGTTGGCCTGTCTTCACAAGTCTTGTTTTAAGAGTTATTCCCACCTGCTGTGTGTAACACTCAGTAGCCATACACCTCCAGGATGTGTTCCTCACAGCCAAGGCAAAGGCACAATGCCCACATTAAGTACTCAATTATAGGAGTGTGTTGCCATGACATTGGCTGTTGAAAGAACTACCCAGCTGCTCTGCATGCAGTTAGCAAGTGGGGAACACCAATTGGTGCACAGGCCATCACCTTGTCAAGAGCATTACCTACAAAGGGCATGCAGACACCTATTCCAAACATCTGTCTACCAGTACTCCATGTTGAAAAACAAAAAGATGTGAAGCAACCTTCTCATACAACCCAGTGCAGTATGAAATAATAAAAATGTATGTGAAACAAGTCAGCATATAAGTGAATGTAGTATGTGTTTTCTAATAATGGGAAATAGGATTTTGAAAGATTTATGTCTGAGCAAGACTTGCTGTAGTGATGTCCTGCTAAGCAGCACCAATGGCCATAGCATCTGCCTCTCTCTCTCTGCTGTGACATAGAACACAGATCAGGACCCTAACTCACCCCAGGAAAGGACAGCTCACATATGACAAACACTGGAGTGTCTGTCAAACACTACTGACTGTGCCACTGCTAGGCCAGCTACAGGGATATTGTAATATCCATATGCTACCTGTGAATGTGAGTATGATAAACGTTTGATGTGTAAATCTAAGAGAACTATATAGTGTGTATACACCTTCCATAGCCAGAGAACAGGCAGATTCCACACATGTGGATGGACAGGGGTGCTCATAGGTGGACTGCTGCCCATCATGGCCCTGCCGCAAGTGCCACATCAGGTTTCACCAGACGCATGTTTTGGACTATCATGGAGGTACAGGCACATGTCAAATCTAACACTGGACATATTCTCAGGGTCACAAATGCATCTCTTCATGCTATGTGTGACATCATCTTTGATCTTGGAGATGCCCACCGTTATTATGCTGAGATCATAGACGGTTGGGTGAGATGGTGGCAATCGTCGACTGTGGGATGTCTGTGCCACAGCATGTGGTGGGAGTTAGACATCAGCCATGTGGATGTAGGACAGCACATATGCTGGGAGCACAATGGTGAAAAACTGTAAACCACAGCTACATTTGTCACCTAAACACACACAGTCAGAATATTGATCTCACACATACAAACATACACATTTGGCATGACTGATATTAGAACCACTACCTATGTCTTGCTATTTAAGTGCTCTGCATTTATTGCATATGCCATGGTGAAAGTAGGGTGAAGTGTGCTCCACAGTTCCTTTAAGGTGAGCAACATCCACTGGCCTTGTGCAGTATGGCAATGAGAGATGTCCTGGGTAAGAATGGCCAGGAAATACTATCAGCTGCAGAAAGATACACAATGACCAACACAGATACAGCCATACACACATTTGCCATACCTGCGGTTAGCAGCCCTTCTTTTCTCCTCATTCAGGCCATACTGTTACAGAGTTTTGGCACACAGCACATGCCTTATTGGGCTAAAGAGTGTCATCAGTTACATATATGGTCGATGGTGACAGCGATCCTCATTCAGTGGACCTTGGGACATGTACTGGGGGTACCTTGATGTAAAAATATTACACCCAACACCCCATCCACATTGGATATAGTACTCACTCATACCTGTGATGATGCTATGACAAACCCACAATCACACATTTACCAGGAATGAGATTCAAACCTTTGCCTGCCAATTTAATCATTGCTCTTACTCTGATATGCATTTATCACACGTGCCACAGAGCTAGCAGGGTGAAGATTGTTTCATGGCTCTCCTAAGGTGAGCCAGATCACCATCCCTTGTAATGTATGACAATGTGCAGTGTATTTGGAGAATGGGGCCTCATAATGCTGTCTCCTACAAATATCCACACTCACACACACTTGCAAACACAAGCACACACACATACTCACATATGTCAAGATTCAGAGGGTAAACCACACCTGTCTACTCATTGGTAGAACAGTGTTATGCTGGTACTGCAAGCTCAAGGTAGCCCATAGGGTGAAGGGTGTCACAAGGTACCTTTACAGTGCAGTACAGCAGCAGCCCTTTCTAAGTATAGCAATGGGGGTTGCAGTGGGTGAGAAGGTCCTCAAAGTATTTTCAATTACAGGTTTACAAACTCACAAACACTGTTATACTCAGTGATGAACACACACACATTTGTCAGTACTGAGGTCCATTAGTGCAGGTGTCACTGGGTGTGTACCAGGCTAATGTCCATGGAGATATGAGAAGAATAGGGCTTGTGAGTATACTGGTATCATGGCACCTGACATTTGTCAGCATGCCATCTATCAACTACTGCCACTTGAGTGATCCCTAGGGTGACAATTATATTCACCATCCACCCATCTGAATTTCTCTTGAAGAGGGCCAGTGAGGATCTTTGATTGACATGTATGCAACATATATCACATAACATGGCCATTGTCTGGGTTATGGACCTGTCCTCAAGCACATTCTGTTGAATGTGGTAATGCGGTTGAGGTATCCATGGCATTTGGTGAATACAGATTGGGTTTTCCTAACTGTGGCATTTGTAACACAGCTGGGCAGACATGGCATTGTCAGTCAAGCAGGGATTGCCTGTAAGTAGACAAGATGTGACCAGGAACACTTGGAGGTTTTGGGCTCGTTCCATATCAGACAGTTGTTTCATGCCTAGGGTCATACATGTCAGGTACACTTGCAGCCTACCCAGTTGTTGAAGGTGTCTACTGAGTTACATGGCAAATGGGCCATTGGACCTGCTGATTGGCCTAATGAGAGGGGAGTAGAGGGAGAAATTGACCTCTTCATTTCTGGATGACACACCCTTAGTTATGCAATGTGCCACATGGAAGGACTTTCTGTCCACAGTGGCTGTGTAGTGGTCAGAAGAGAGGTTGCTGTCAAGCTGTGTTCACAGACCTTCTATAAGGACATCTGTCTCCATTGGACTACCACCGATGTGGTCATTTGTGGACAACACATTGATTCAACAGGGGATTGGGGCACATTTCTTGACATTGAGATTAAGGTCAGTGTTCTGACAACAGTTGGAGGTGTCAGTGGTGACTTTATGCAGGATGTTAACATAATCTGGGGATGTAAACAGAGCCCCTAATTAGCAATTGTCTGCAGACATTGTTAACCACAGTTCATTCCTGGATATCAGAACCACACACAACACACAAGACTGCACACAGGACAAGAACCTGTGGTACTCCACACATGACTGTTTTGCAGTCTGACAGGGAGTCCTCTGCTTTCACACTGTGAGATCCAACTGTGAGCCAGTTTGCAGGCTACTTAGTGACATAGGGATTAATGAATAGATGAGTGTGTTTGCCTATGATTCCTGAGTGTGGAATTGTATCACAGGACTACAAGGGCCATATATCTTGTTTTGGACTCCATATTGTTCTATAGTAATATCATATGACAAACAGATTATAGGACTGAAGAGTGTCCACAGCTACCATAAAAGTGGACCTTGACAGTGGACATTTGGTAGTTTGCTAGGTGGACCACACAAAAGTGTAGCAAAACCCACCCCCAATGGATATGGATCACAATGTTAACAACACAACCACAGACACACACTTAACAGGAATGAGATTCAAACCCCTACTTAACTAGTTTAATGCACTATAATATTACACATTTATCAGATGCTCCATGATGCTTACATATTTAACAGCCTGTCCAAAGGTATCTTTACAGGTGAGTGACATCAGCAGCAATGATAAAGGATGGGAAAGGGAAGTGTAGTAATACCAGTGGCCTCAAAATCATCTCTCTACAACTACAGGCACTCTTACACAAACAAACACACTTTTCCATTTCCAGGACTGAGATTAGAACTCCTGACTAACTGGGTTATTGTACTATAGTATTACACATTTATCAGACATGCCACAAAGCTTACATATTTAAGAACTGTCCAAAAGTATCTTTAAAGGTGAGTGACATCAGCAGCAGTGATAAAGGAGGGGAAAGGGAAGTGTAGTAAGTGCCAATGGCCTCAAAATCATGTCTCTACGACTACAGACATTTTCATACAAACACACTTTTACATTTGCCAGGACCAAGATCAGAACTCCTAACTAACTGCACTAACTGAGTTGCAGACTTCACACACTCCATGATATCCATGCTTTTATGCTCCCCCTCTGTAATTTTATCCTCTTCCCAACAGTATGGGAGAAATATCTCAGAAGTATTTCTATAGTTTGACATTTAGCATAGCAGTATATATGTCTTGGTCCACAATTCTTGCACTAGGACATGGAGAGGCATGCTACTGGCATTTGTCAGCATGGCCTTGCATTTGCTTTCTGCTTAATGTGTTATGTTGTTAGTTAGGACCCAATGACATTTTGTATGATGGCACTATAGGTGAAGCATATGATGGCACTATGGGTGAGCCATGGGCATTTTCCAGAGGCCTGTAGGCCACATGAGAGTAATGCAAGTCACTGCATTTTCTCACTTATACGTTACCAGGCTGCAAGCCAGTGGATTCCACTGGGGTGACATGGACAAGTTGGTGAGGTGTTCCTGGTAATCCTTTTAGTTCATAGTAATGCATCAGTCTGGATGTGTGCAGAGTGCTGCTTACGGCTAGGGACACACCCGCATGGGACACTATTTCAGCATGCTGCATCCTGTGTGTATTCCATAAAAGAATTGTGCTGATTCTGTAATCATTCCAACAGCAAGGATATGACTGATGAAATACCTATGGCTTTTGGGGGGGGGTGGTGGACTGAGTGCATGTGTGATATGGATGCTTATGGCATCTGACTCACAGATATGACTGGAACTTCTCTTTCTCCTGCCTTGTATGTGGACATCAGTAGTGTGTCATTACTTTATAACTGTAGCTTTTGTGGGCTGCCAGTGATTGGGCAGACAACCAGTATTCCATATTAGATGGACAACTAACGTGATGCTAACCTCTATATTTAATTCCAAAGTTGTGTGCAGTTCAGAGTTACTTTCTAGGCACTGCATAGAGTACTTCCACCTGTGTACAGTTTCTATGTATGGACCCCTGTTCATAGCCTGTTCAGCTTTCTGACAGTGACACATATTGACATTTGGACAGTGAGTGTGTACATATAGTAACATAGGTGTAGCTGAGAAGCAGATTGGTTGGTACTGTAGTTGTTGGAACATGGTCCTGTCAACCACAATATTGTACCTAGGCCACTGAGACACAACATCTATGCCTACATGATGTCTACTTCCAGACAATATTAAACACTCACAAAGATTGGCACACTGACCCCTGCATATAGTGGACATACACCAATTATCATGTTGATTGGGACAGCTCAAGCAATCTGTGCTTCACTGATATTACTCTACAAACCTACATGTTACTGCCATTTATATATGGGGTTGCAGGGTGCACACCTGACAACTTTACACATTTGTAGTGACTACACTGGTATTTCAGTTATACTCTGTTTGCTTCCAGTTAGTATTGTATTGTGCACTATCTTGCAGAATGGAGGCATATTAGTAAAGTACACAAGTTAGATTGTAATGGCATACATTTCAGTTTCAGACTTTTTACTCTTCAGAACTATACTGCAACTGCCAGACCTGTTGTAGTATGTCTGTGTAGGTCTGTGGAGGGGCTGTTCACCATTGCCAGCATTTGTGGATCTTTGCCCGACCTTTATTTCTGGTCATCTACACCTGTTCTGCTGGGTGAGGCTGGGGGGTGGGTATGGGAATGCTCATTGACATCCATGTGTGTGACCTGTGGACACCCACATTTAGTTGAGCCACCATATGTACTGAGTGGGAGTTGTCACCTTGAGTACTACTGCCTAGTATGGGGACAACAGTATTTGTTATGGATTTCATGCTGTCCCATATAGCTGTCAGCTATCTGCTGCTATCCCATTTGGCCAACCAATTCCCTTGCATGCTTGCATCCATAGCATAGATATAACTATCAGAACATACTACTCCATTTAGTAATTGATAGTAAGGGTGACTTACCTTGTGCCTGGGGTGGTATTGAGGATGGTGCTGGAGGGCTGACTATGTGGGATGCACGCAGTACACTCCCTATACATGGTAAAGTACAGGTAGTGTCATGTTTGGCATCCCTTTTACTGTATGTGCGAGTCAGAGAGAGGTATTAGTCCCTGGGTCCCTACAGTGTCAGTGTGTGTGCTATGCAGAGAGGTATCAGTCCCTGGGTTCCTACAGTGTCAGTGTATGTGCTATGCAGAGAGGTATCAGTCCCTGGGTCCCTACAGTGTCAGTGTGTGTGCTATGTGGTGCCTCTTTGCCAAGGCATAGGCATAATGGGCACGCCTCTGTCTGCCTACAGGGGCAGGCTCAGAAAGTTCCTCCTCCAAGTCCCTCTGTGCCTGTGGTGATCTTGGCAATGGTGGGAGGCTGGGTGGCCCCTCTCCATGTTGTTCCTGCTGCAGCTGTTTCCACAGGATCATATTGTGTAGCATGGCACATACTATGAACATTTGTCCACATGTAGCTGGAGAGTACTGCAAGGCTCCACCGGATATGTCAAGGCAGCAGAACTGTGACTTGAGCATCCCAAACACACACTCTATAATGATCCTGGTTTGTGCATGTGCCTCATTATGTCATTCTTGTTCAGGGGTGTGTGCATTTCTGAGGGGTGTCATCAGTCACAGCTCCAGTGTGTAGCCAGCATCCCCCAGTAGATGGCCAGTTGGGATGTCCTCCCTGGAAAAACCGTGATACAGCTGTGAGGAATGCCAGATGTGGGAGTCGTGATAGCTTCCAGGGCTGCCAGCACACACTTGCAAGATAATGCCCTGGACATTGCACACAACCAGGCAGTTGATGGAGGGGAAGCCCTTGTTGTTGATATAGACCCTACTTCGCTCACCAGATTGTGCTTTGATGTGGATGTGCATGCAGTCTATGGCGCCCAATACCTGTGGGTATTCAGCTACATGATGGAAGAGATGCATATTGCTGGTCAATTCCTCACAGGTGTTGGGGAAGTAGATGTGTTCACAGACATGTGGTAGCATGGCATCCAGGAACTGATGGAATACTCTGGATGCAGATGCCTGTGACACCCCCATGACATCCCCAGTAGGTCTTTGGAAAGTACCTGTAGCTAGAATTCTTAAGGCTATACATACCTTAGTATCCACTGGGATGGGTTCCCCTCTGTTTGTTCTGGACGTGAGGCGAGGCCAGCACAGCTCCACAATTTGCTGAAGTATGTCCCTGTCCACCCTGTAATGCTCTACAATCTCCAGGTCATGTAGCCCCTGATAGGTCACCTTGGGTTTGAACAGTCTCCTCCTCCTCCTGGGTCTGCAGTGGTTGGCAGCATTACCCTCCTCACCACCGTCAGCCTCCAGCACATAGTGATGTATCCAAGCAATGGCAGCCCCTAGCATTTTGTCAGTTTAAATTCCCAGGTTTACTCCAAAGGTGCAGAGTTTGTGGGGAAATACAGACTGAGGGGTGTTTCCATACTTTATAGTGGTGTGATGCTACTGCTGCCTGTCAGATTGGCTGTTTCTGATTCATTCCAGATGCCAGCATACTTGTTCAAGGCTTGGATTTAGCCATTGTGAGTGTTAGAAACATTAGTGGTGATTTGTGGATGATTGCCTTTATTCTGCTGTTGCCCTTTTGGTAATTAATTTTTACTTGGATCTCCTCCCATTTACAGCTCTGCAGCTACCTGCCAGCTGTATTATATCTGCAGGGCCTATTCTGAGTTGCAAGACTCCCATAGTAGTGCTTTCTATACCAGTTCACCTTTAATTTGTACTGTTGCCCTTTAATTCTATTTTACATGTCCTTCCATCTTCAGCTCTGCAGCCACCTGTCAGCTGTATTATTTGAGTGCTTTCATTGGCCAGTTGTGGGTTGCAGACTCCCATATTGCTAATTTGCACAGCATTTCCCTTGTTCTGCTACTTCCTTTGCCTTTTCCTTCTAACCTTCCTCTTTCAGCCAGTTGGTAGTGTAAACAGCAAGATATGTCCCTCCCCTGCACATCCACACTCTCTTCAGTGCATGGAGTATGAGTACACAGCCTCAGACATAACCACTCTCCTAGCTGTGCTTAGCTAAGCAGACACCAGCCAACAGGGCTCCAATGTGCATCCAGCAAGCATGACCCCCCTTTTCATGTTCCTTGCTCCTCCTGCCTACACAATGGTGTTAGAGCACCTACACGGTTTAGTGCAGTCTGACACTTAGAAATTTTCCTGTTCAAATTGTGATTCAGTATAAGCCCCCTCATTAGCATACCCCACTGCCTTAAGCCCTAGTTACTGCACTATGCCCGAGCCTTCCTCCTTAGCAACCACTGTTCCCTGCCTATGTTTACTTTCTGCATGCCATTGACTAAAATGGCAAAATGCAGAAAGTAGGTCTATTGCAGTCCCCCCCCCCATTTCGACTTCTACTCCCCACTCCCACTAGCGTACCCCATCCCCTGCCCTCAATGGCCGAGTTCGGCCAACATAAAATAAATTTATTATTTTATTATTTTCGAGTGGTTTTGCATGACAATGGCCATATATTTGGCCACTGGCATGCAAAACCTAATTAATACAAGCTTTCTGGAACGCTGACATGGCTCCGTTGTGCAGATTGTGGAAATGGATTTGGTTAGTAACCAAATACATTTCTGCACGCTACACTGTTCCAGCATGGAACATGCTGCTTTGCTGGATCACTAATCAGGCTCATTTGCATGGTTTTCACCAGCACATGAGCTCATTAGCATCCTGCATGGCCTTCCATGCAGGAACAGTGCAGGGCCGCTCATGCACATGAAAACGGCACATACGTGGATTGCAAAGCGGCCATTTTCCGTGCAGGAGCAGTTACACTGTTCCTGCACAGAAATAAAAGCATTGTGAGTCCTGGGGTATATCTATTAGTACATCATTGTATTTGTAATGTGATAAGTAGATGCTACTTATATTGTTTAGATGAGGCAACAAGTATGAAAAGTATGTGACAAACAGTCAAAGTAAAATCCTAAAGTATTCAAGAGTGTAGCCAGGCATACTGTTTGTGATCTATAGAGTACATTTTTCTCTGAGCATCAGTCAGAAAAGTAGGAGGCTTTATCTTGACATGTTATATCTATAACCATCTAAATGAATGTGTCTAAAAACATGTGTATAGCTTGCTTACAGAGAGGATTACAAATCCAAAAATACCTCTAATAAATTTTGACTGAGCATCTCAAAAGGTTACATACTAAGTGCTGGGGTGGGGTGGGTGGGCAGCAACATGAGTGATGTGACCATTTTTTAAACACCTGTTGGGTTATGGGGCAGCAATAAGAATTTGTGAGTACAATTATGTAATGATTATAACTGCAGCTAGTCAGGATAATCTGGCTGAACCTGCGACTGGGAGCATATACCTTGTATCCTTTATGTCATTTTAACCAGCTGCAGTTATAATCATTACAGTATAATACTTTAGGATTTTAATTTGTCTGGTCGTCACATATTTTTAGTACTTGTTTCCCCATATAAACATGACAAATAGCATCTACTTATCACACCACATCACATATACAATGATGTACTAATAGTTATACATAGTCAGGCTTTATATAAAGTGTTTGTATCAGTTAGGCATTAGCCATATAGGATAGGAATACAGCACACAAGCTATAACTTATTAGCTACCAATAGGAGTAGATATGCAGAACAGGTATGAAAAATGAGACTTGGATCAACAACCTATGACATACATTTATGAGCCCAGCTGGATTTAGGTCTGAGGAATCTCATTTAAGGGTGAACATGTTCCTCTATTTGTTTTTCAGTAAAGAAGTTTTGATTTCTAAACATGTTATAATTGCTTGATTACTCTAAAGTCTCATCTGAGCTTGTTTATACTGCCTGGTTCTTTTTTCCTGATTTTTTAGGATTCTCAGCCAGCAGCTTTGTTGCTCACAAGTACCAGTTTTCACTGTGCATATTGTTTTTCCTTACTGGGAGGGAGACATCTTACCCTGCTAAGGCTGGAAAATTATTGTGCCTCAATACAAGGACGTGTGTTTATATATATGTATGTGTATGTATGTATGTATATATATATATATATATATATATATATATATATATATATATATATATATATATATATATAGATATAGATATACACACATACAATACAAAAGAGGGGGGTAAACAAATTGCACAAGTACATGCACTTCAACAGTCAGATACCTTTACCAGCAAATAGGATTCAGCAAGCTCTGCACAGCGTGCAGGAATAGTGCAGGAGCTGCTGGAGGCAATATGGCTGCCGAGAGACCAAGGAACAAGCTCCAGGGACATGCAAGAGCCCTCCTGCACTATTCCTGCATGGACACAGCTCCTGTATGCTAATTACCCCATTTGCAGGTGAAAACCATGCAAATGAAGTGAATTGATCCAAGAAGCTGGCAGCCATCCGTGCAGGACTAGTGTAACCTGCAGAAATGTACTCGGTTAGTAACAGAGCACATTTCTGCAAACTACAAAACAGAGCAATGATAGCTCCAAACAAAGGGTGTATATAATGTGTAAAGCATGCCAATGGCCAAATATATGGCCACTGGCATGGAAAACAGTTGCAAAAAACAAAAAAATAACTTTTAATTTTTTTTGGCCGATTTCGGCCGTTTAAGCGTAGGGCAGTGGCACGCAAGCGGGATCAGCCCAGAAAATAAAAGAAAAACCCTGAAAAAAAGCTTTCTCTGCAAAAATCACAATTTTGCCATTATAGTCAATGGCAGGCAGAAAACAACAAGGCCAGTGAATAGTGGTTGCTAAGGGGGAAGGCTCAGTGTGGGACTTGTAACTAGGCATTAGCAGGCAATTCTATACAAATGAGGTGAATGATACTGAATCACAGATTTCCCCTCATGGCTAGCTTGCACCCAACTATGTAGGTCCAGGAAGACCGTGGTGCAAGCCTAAGAGCTAGCTGACATAAAAGAAGGGTGTGTCAGGCATACTGTAAGCTTATTGGAGCACTGTGGCTCGGGTTTGCCCTTAGCTTAGCAGAGCTAAGGAAGGGGGTGTGTCCGAAGCTGCCTAGCAATCTTTACATTGCCTAAATGGGTGTGCGACACACACTGGGTTTTAAACAAACAATAAAAAGTAAACCAGGAAATAGCAGCTCCATGCATATCTGAGCACTGGGTTTTGTGCGGCGCGCCTTGGGGCTTAAACAGAAGGCAATGGGAAGGGAAAACAGCAGTAGGAAGGTAATCAAGGAGAACTAGCATAGCTGGCAGGTGAAATGTATCAGAATCAGCCAATTACACAGGCAGCAGTCCAGCCCAGCCCAGAACACTACTATAAACTATGCAAACACCTTCACCTCTGGTTTTTCCCACAAACTCTACACCACCGGTGTACACAAATGGGGAAATTTTACCTAACAAAAGCAACAAAATGATAGGGGCTGGATTTTTATCTCATAAATCAACATGTGGAAGAGGCTGAAGGTGGCGAGGATGAGAATGCTGATGAACAACCCACAGTGAGGAGAAGGAGAAGAGTGTACAGACCCAGGGTAACCTACCATGGACTACATGAGCTGGAGATAGTGGAGAGCTATAGGGTGGACAGGGACCTCCCACAGCAAATTGTTGAGCTGTGCTGGCCACGCCTCACACACAGAACCAACAGAGGGGAACCCTTCCCAGTGGATACCAAGGTATGTGTAGGCCTAAGAATACTAGCCACAGGTACCTTCCAAAGGCCAACTGCGGATATCATGGGGATCTCACAGGCATAAGCATCCAGGGTACTCCACCAGTTCCAGGATGCCATGTCAGCACATGTCGGTGAGCACATATATTTCCTCAACACCCGTGAGGCGTTGACCAGCAATATGCATCTCTTCCACCAAATAGCAGAATACCCTAAGGTAGTGGGTGCTATAGACTGCACACACATACACATCAAAGCACCACCCGGTGAGCGGGGTAGAGTCTACATAAACCGCAAGGGCTTCCCCTCCATCAGCTGTCAGGTTGTGTGTGATGCCCAGGGCATTATAATGAATGTGTGTGCTGGCAGCCCCGGAAGCTATCACGACTCTATCATCTGGCATATGACACAACTGTACCAGAGATTTGCCAATGGGGACATCCCATATGGCTACCTAGTGGGGGATGCTGGTTACGCACTGGAGCTGTGGCTGATGACACCCATCAGAAATGCACACACACCTGAACAAGAACTCCATAATGAGGCACACGCACAGACCAGAATCATAATAGAGCATGTGTTTGGGATGCTCAAGTCACGGTTCCGGTGCCTGGACAGATCTGGTGAAGCCTTGTAGTACTCACCAGCTACACAATATGATCCTGTGGAAACAGCTGCAGCAGGAACAGCATGGGGCATGGCCACAGAGCCCCCCACCATTGCCAAGGCCTGCATAGGCACAGAGTGACATGGAGGAAGAACAACCTGAGCCTGCCCCTGTAGGCAGAAGAAGGCATGCCCAGTATGCCCAGGCCTTGGCAAAGAGGCTACGCATAGCACATACACTGACACAGTAGGAACCCAGGGAATAACACCTCTCTCTGACTCGCACATACAGTAAAAGGGATGCCAAACATGACAGTACCTGTGCTTAACCATGTATAGGGAGTGTACTATGTGCATCCGACATAGTCAGCCCTCCAGCACCATCCTCAATACTGGCACAGCCACAACGTAAGTCACTCTCACTATCAATTGCTGAATGGAGTAGTATGTTTTGTTACTTGTATCTATGGTATGGATGTGAGCATGCAAGGAATCGGGTGGCTGAATGGGATGCCAGCCGATAGTAGACACCTATATTGGCAGCATGAAATCTGTAACAAATACTGGTGTCACCATAGTAGCCAGTACTAGACAAGGTGACAAAACCCACTGCAGGAAATGTGGTGGGTCAAATGTGTTTCCATAGGATACACACATGCCAGTCAGTGAGGCTCACATATCCAACAGCAGTCTCAGCCAGCAAGACAGGCATAGACAAACACAAAGAAAGGCTGTGCTAACGCCTCTGATTGATGTCTATGGAGAATAGCCCCCCCCCTCCAGACCTACACAGACAGACTACAACAGGTCAGGCAGTGGGATGTTAGTTCTAAAGGGTAAGAAGTCTGAAACTGAAATGTAGGTCAATAAAACCTAAGAACTGTAGTACACTGATATGCCTCTAGTCTGCATGATAGGTCAGAATACAGAATGAAAAGAAGTACCTGAAATACCAGTGCAGTCATAGCAATGTACAGTTGTCAGGTGTGCCACCCCCCCCCCCACAATCCTATGCAGAAATGTTGTAACATGTATGTGTAGGTATACTAACAGTGGACACAGATTACCTGAGCCAGCCAAAGTAGCAGGATAGATTGTAGCGTGTGTACAATATGCAGGGCTGTGTGTGTTAGGTTGGTGTGCGTTGTATATTGTGTGAGAGTGGTCAGCATGTATGGATGGTGGGTTTTGTCCTGGTGGCCATTGGCCAGTACTGCCGATGACAGGGCCACGTTCTCACAACTGCAGTGCCAAACACAATGCATCCTAGCAAGACACATTCCAGCAGTAAGGCATAGTACTTGTTCAGATGTAATATCTGTCACCATCTGAAAGATGGACATAGCATGAATGTGGACCCAGACATATAAACAGTACACAAGTGGAAGTACCGTAGACAGAGAATGTATAAAATGTTACTGTCAAATGGACACACCTTTGGAATTGTACATACAGGTTAGCAACACATTAGTTGGGTTTGTAGTATGGAATACTGATGTTGGCTGGCCAAACACTGGCAGACCACAAAGGTCAAGGTATGAAGTATTGAGAAACTGCTGATGTCCCTGCACAAACAAGCATAAGTGGAATGCCCCACGTATATCTGTGAGTCAGCTGCAAGTAGCTTCCATAGCACACATGCACCCAGCTCACCCCACCATCAGCCACAGGTACCTCACAGGTCTTATCCATGCTGTTGGGAATGAGTACAATATAACCCCCACCTCTGCATGGAAATAGCCACAGAATGCAGCATGTTGAAGAGGTGTCCCATGCAGGTGTGTCCCTAGCTATAAGCAGCACCCTGCCAGCATCCACACCACTGGATCAATAATGACAGAAATTATTGACATTAACACCTTGCACACCTACCCTGTCACCCCAGGGGGATATAGTGGCTTTCAGCCTGGGAATGTAGGAGTGACACAATGCAATGGCCTGCTACAGATGGCCTGCATCACTACCAATTTCCCCTACAGTCTTCTGTCAAAGGCCTGTGTCTCACCCATACTGCCAATGCATGTTATGTCATGGACTCCCAAATAACAACATAACATAGTCCACAGAACCCAAATGCAAGGCCATGTCGACAAATCCCAGTAACATATCCACCATGTCCTACTGCATGAAGTGTGGACCAACCCCAAAATACTGCTGAGATGCAGTGATAACTATAGGGAACTTATCAGATAATGTTTGCATACTTTTTGGAAGAGGATAGAATAACAGAGGTGGAGTAGGAACATGGACGCCATGGAGTGTGTGAAGACTGAAACTCAGCCGTGTGCACATACTATCCCTGCCTGAAAACACAGGAATGGGTGGCTACAAATCTGCTTGTAAACCACAATGTGAAGGGATAATGACCAGAAATATGAGCCCTGCCTCTGGGTAACCATTGTGAATCTGTACAGCTGTGAGGTATGGCTACAGCAGGATATGGCCATACTACCATGTCAATGGATGTACAAGCATGGGATCCTCAGCCACCACTGTACCATGGTGCTGAACCATTTACACAGACCTAGCAGCAAGTGTTTCCAGCTTCCCCTCCAGAATGGCATGATTGTGCAAGAATATGTAGGCTGCAGACCACAATACTGGACACAGCTTCATTCACCCTGTGTTCCCCAGAAAATTACTGCAAGCAAATATGTATACCTGACTGTAGTTGATGACATAAAACATCACAGTGCAAAACAGTACATATGTCTGATTATCTCTGCTAACACCAAAACCATGTAGCAGAAGCAGCACAGACACAATTACCTACAGTAACCCACTATCCTTTCCCCATTTTGACCCCATACTGTCAACCGATCTACAGATATCCCACAGAAGCAGGTTGCCAGCTGTAGGTGTAGAACACAAAAGCCTGCACTGGAGTACAACCTGCCTGGAATGGATTCAGACATTCAATACAGAAGGTCATGCTGGGCATGCTTCCACACTTACAGAAATGAAGCCCATGTCTGGCAACAATAGTGGACTATACATATCTGACAGTCAGAGATGTTTGTGCACACACTTCACATTGCACACCAGTCATGCTTTGCACACCCATTGGATAGGAATACACACATATATCCAAGGACAACACACTATAATAGGCCAAACTTACACATACATAGATGTATGGAAGTGAGTGACAGACAGTGACAAATAGCCTCCCATCATGAGGCCTGTCCCACCCAGCACACATCCAATTGACTAAAACCACATGACGTGCAAAATGTCAGTCACTGTAGACATTTGCCTCTGGTATCACTCAGCACTATTGTGTCTGTGGTGCTTGTGATAACTGTGTAACATGACTGTACAAGTCATTATTCATCTAGCAGTTGTATACACATACATGTTAAATTTAAACCTGTGTGTGACTGAGTGTTGTATGTCTGCTTCCAGATGAATGGTTTATGGCCCATGCACACACTCTGCACTCCCCATTGCCCTACTTTGGCAAGCCTGCTGATGTCATTCACCTTGAAACACACCTTTGGGGAAGGTGTAGCCCATTAAGCTCTGTGGTGTGTGCTATAACTGCATAATGCTGTAGTGTGATGTACTACTTAGGTAGGAGATCAAATCTCAGACATGGCAAATGCAAAACCTTTGTGTGTGTTTGTTTGTATGTGTAGGAATCAATGCTTTTGAGGGCACTCACAGTCACTACACTTTCCATTTCCCTACTTTGGCAGGCCTACAGATGTCATTCACTTTGAAATACACCTTTGGGGAAGGAGTAGCCCAGTAAGCTCCATGGCACATCCTATGACTGCGTAATGCTGTAGTGTGATGTAAGAGTTCTAACCCCAGACATGGCAACTGTGAACATTTGTTTGTATGTGTAGGTATCAATGCTTTTGAGGCCATTCACAGTCACTACAATTTACACTGCCCTACTTTGGCAGGGCTGCTGATGTCATTCACTTTGAAATACACCTTTGGGGAAAGAGTAGACCAGTAAGCTCTGTGGCCCATCCTATAACTGCGTAATGCTGTAGTGCAATGTACTCGGTAAGTTGAAGTTCTAATCCCAGACATCACAACTGTGAAATGTTGTGTGTGTGTGTGCTTGTTTCCCTGTGTAGGGATCAATGTTTTTGAGGCCATTCACAGTCACTACAATTTCCACTGCCCTACTTTGGCAGGCCTGCTGATGTCATTCACTTTGAAATACACCTTTGGGTAAGGAGTAGCCCAGTAAGCTTCTTGGCATGTGCTGTAAATGCGTAATGTTGTAGTGTAATGTACTATTTAGGTTGAAGTTCTAATCCCAGAAATGGCAACTGTGAAACTTTGTGTGTTTGTTTATATGTGTAGGTGTCAATGCTTTTGAGGCCATCCACAGTCACTACAATTTCCATTGCCCTGCTTTAGCAAGCCCGCTGATGTCATTCACCTTGAAATACACCTTTGGGGAAAGAGTAGCCCAGTAAGCTCCGTAGTGTGTGCTGTAACTGTGTAATGCTATAGTGTGATGTATTAGCTAGGTAGGAGTTCTAATCCCAGATGTGGTAACTGTAAGACTCCGTGTGTGTGTGTGTGTGTGTGTGTGTGTGTGTGTGTGTGTGTGTGTGTGTGTGTGTGTGTGTGTGTCTGTTTGTTTGAATGTGTAGGGATAAATGCTTTTGAGGCCATTCACAGTCACTACAATTTCCATTGCCCTACTTTAGCAAGCCTGCGGATGTCATTCACCTTGAAATACACCTTTGGGGAGAGAGTAGACCAGTAAGCTCCATGGCGCATGCTATAACTGTGTAATGCTATAGTGTGATGTACTAGTGAGGTAGGAGTTCTACTCCCAGACATGGCAACTGTGAAATTCTGTGTCTGTGTGTGTTTTTGTCCTCAGTATCCTGGGTGGTGGTAGCTGTGAGTGTGTAATAAAAGGACTCATTGTGGAGCGGGTTTTGCAAATTTCTTATATGGTGGGCCTATTATATGTCACAATGTCCACCTTACAAGAACAACAGATGTCAATCAACAGAGAAGCTGGTGTAGACAATCCATACCTCTACATGTGACAGCATGGATTGGGGAACAATATAGGCAACCCTTGTATTATCCAGAGAACACTCTCCATCCATGTTTCATACACAAACACACTTGGCTCAGCAACAACCACTATGTAGGTAGTTCCCTGCATACTGCCCACAGACAGTAACCATGGTGTGATTGCAGTGGACTACAGAGGACATGACACCCTGTCCCATCCCTACAATAGGCACATCATTGCATACAGTGGTCCTTTGCTATTTTCCCCACTGGACGCCTACAACAACTGTAGATTCAGCAAATGTAACCCACAAAGGAAATACCATGCCTTATGTACATGCCCTGTACAGACAGATGCCACTAACACCAGTGAATACCTGTATCATAGAAAACCAAAAAAAACGTGTTGGGTAAAATATTGGTGCAGAAATAAATCCAAGTGAAAGATAAAAAGTAAAAAATGCACCAAGATAACACACAGCAAAACGTTTTATCACAGCAAAGTACAAAGTGGTAAGCGCTTTCACAACCGAAGTTGCTTCATCAGACACCACAGTAAAAAATGCACAGGTTTAAATAGAGATTCTAAAATGCCAATTAATCAATAAAATCACACAATGATTAAGTAGCAGTGAAAAACAATTAAGCCTCATGCTCAAACTAAAAAAAGCATTGCTTAAAAACATTGTACAAAAAGAATACTATACAAAAGAAAGCACTTAAACTTAAAAATCATGATAAAACATGGAAAAATACTAAGCAGAAAAAAGTTAAATTGAATACTTGGAAACTAAAAGCTAGTTAAATACATAGACTAATTTTGAAAGAACTTAGCTAATCTTAATGCTTGAGATGTCTAGCCTTTAAAAAAGGGACCAAGGAAGTAGTAGCATTCAAACCAGGATACATTTCAGCATTAAGTTTCAAAATCCACTTCTGTTCATATCCCTCTGTGATATTCTCAATGTCACCACCTCTGGGGTTTCTATAAATATGTTGTAAAACAAAGAACTTAAAGGAATGAGAATGGCCATTGGACATAACATGATTGGCTAGAGCATTTGATGGATTATTATTACTACTATCTCTTAGGTGGTCTAAAATACGATCTTTAAGCATTCTATTTGTTTTTCCTACATAAAAAGCAGGACATTGTACACAAAAACAATAATAGACCACATCTGTAGATCTGCAATCAGCGTATTGATTAGTGTACAAAGAAAATTTCCTAGTAGGATGTACATATTTATTTTTACTATATATAAATTGACAAGCACTGCAATTCCTGCATAGAAAAGTACCATGCCGATTGGATCTAATAATAGTTCTAGATAATTCACCATGACATAGATGTTGTTTAAGGGATTTATTATTTTTAAAACTAAAAACAGGAGAATGTCCGACCTTGTCTACCAATCCAGGCACTTATTGTAGCAAATACCAATGCTTTTTGACTATATCTAAGTATTGATTGATGTTACTGGAAAACTGAAACACCACTCTAAAATCATTACTAGTTCTGTTAATATATCTTGTATTGTCTACAGCATCACCAGCATTAAAATAGGGTTTACATCTAGTACTTCTCAGCTTCCAGGCATTAGAGATAGTCTGTTCAATGTCTGCAAGCGAGTATCCCCTATGTAAAAATTCTGTTTTTAAATTAGATAGGGCAACTACTGCATCTTCATCTCTGCTATGCAGTCGCAGTGTTCTAAAAACCTGACCCTTGAGCACGTTCCTAGGAACATGTCTAGGGTGCATACTAGATTTGTACAAAAGAGCATTTTTTCTGGTGGGTTTAATACTACAAAGACTATTTAAAACAGACTTACTAACCTGCACATGAAGGAAACTGATGTCAGTGTTGGAACTATGGTAAGTGAACCTTAAAAAAATCAGTATTTGAATGCAAATATTCCAAAAACTGTGCCAAATCAATACCAGAGCCTCTCCACAACATAAACATGTCATCCACAAAGTGGACGTACCAAAGTATTTGTCCAAAGAATGGATTATTATTTGACAACACATTTTGCTCTTCCTAGCTGACCAAAGCCAAGTTGGCGTAGCTATTTGCACATGCAGTGCCCATGGCCACACCAACTTTCTGCAAAAAGAATTGCTCCTGGAACATAACAATGTTGTTCTCTAGGATAATCTCTAAGAGACTACAAATCAACTGTATCTTAGTGTTGGTGAAACACTTATTCACAGAAAGAAAATCCCTAACTCTGTCAACACCCCAGGTATTAGGTATACTAGTGAATAAGGATTCAATGTGTAATGTAACAAGGACAAAATTCTCATTAACATCAACACTTTCCATTCTATCATAAAGCCTTTGTAAAATCATCTTTGTATCCTTCAATATTGTATGGCAGTTTGCCAACAAACCATGTAAACATCCCTCTACATAAATAGAGAGAGGTTCAGTACACCACCCAGTGCCTGAAACAATAGGATGCATGGGTGGAGATAACAAATTTTTGTGTATTTTTGGTAAGCCATATATCCTGGGAACAAGAGGTTTATACACATTAAAATACTTAAAAAGTGAATCATCTATTAAATTTGTGATTAATAAATCAAAAATTAAAAAAGAAACTTTATCTATAATAGCATTAACAGTAGGCTTGGAAATGCATTGATATGTATACATGTCAAGTAAAAGTTTCTCCATGTGTGTGATATATAAATCCTTGTCCATTAACACTATACCGCCTCCTTTTATCGGCATGGTACTTTTCCATGCAGGAATTGCAGTGCTTGTCAATTTATATATAGTAAAAATAAATACATCCTACTAGGGGAATTTTCTTTGTACACTAATCAATACACTGATTGCAGATCTACAGATGTGGTCTATTATTGTTTTTGTGTAGAATATCCTGCTTTTTATGTAGGAAAAACAAATAGAATGCTTAAATATCGTATTTTAGACCACCTAAGAGATATTAGTAATAATAAACCATCAAATGCTCTAGCCAATCATGTTATGTCCAATGGCCATTCTCATTCCTTTAAGTTCTTTGTTTTACAACATATTTATAGAAACCCCAGAGGTGGTGACATTGAGAATATCACAGAGGGACATGAACAGAAGTGGATTTTGAAACTTAATGCTGAAAAGTATCCTGGTTTGAATGCTACTACTTCCTTGGTCCCTTTTTTAAAGGCGAGACATCTCAAGCATTTAGATTAGCTAAGTTCTTTCAAAATTAGTCTATGTATTTAACTAGCTTTTAGTTTCCAAGTATTCAATTTAACCTTTTTCTAACTTTTTCATGATTTTTTAAGTTTTTTAAGTGCTTTCTCATGTATAGTATTTGATTCCTTTTTGTACAATGTTTTTAAGCAATGTTTTTAAGAAATGTTTTTTTTAGTTTGAACATGAGGCTTAATTGTTTTTCACTGCTACTTAATCATTGTGTGATTTTATTGATTAATTGGCATTTTAGAATCTCTATTTAAACCTTTGCATTTTTTACTGTGTTGTCTGATGAAGCAACTTCGGTTGTGAAAGTGCTTACCACTTTGTACTTTGCTGTGATTAAACGTTTTGCTGTGTGTTATCTTGGTGCATTTTTTACCTTTTAATACCTGTATGATGTTGTCAATGTAGGTGCAGGGTCAACCTGGTTTCCATTGCCAGGTCTCACCACATGAGGTCAGGAATGGCACATCACATGATAACAATCTGTCCACACAACATGCCCCAGACACCCCAGGTACACTTCCACATGTCACAGAACATGCATGTGGGATGTGTGCACATCTCTGACACCATCCATGTTATGGAATATAGAACACATACAAGGCAAGCATTGCACAGCACTGGCCACCCACAATAGTAACCCAGATGAGTGGATGATGAATACAATATCCACCTGTGTGGGCCAATCCAGAGATGACACCCCTGAGCCACACTGCAGACCATTGTCATGTTTCCTGATGCCAAGGTATACCCTTTGTCTAGCCTTGTACAGCCGTCTGGCACAGTCAACCACTACACACCTGTGAAGCTATGCACCCATGCAAGTCAGTACTTTCAAACATGTGACTGTGTGTGTGTGTGTGTGTGTGTGTGTGTGTGTGTGTGTGTGTGTGTGTGTGTGTGTGTGTGGAGATCAATGATTTGGATGCCATTCACACTAATTACACCTCCCATTGCCCTACTGAAGCATGCCTTCTGATGTCAGACACCTTGACATACCCTTTGCTCATATATCAGCCTGATAACCTCTGTGGTGCATGTGATACCTGCGTAATACTGTAGTGTAGCAAACTAGTTAGTTAGGAATTCTAATCCTGACCCTGCCAACTGAGATAATGTGTGTGAGTCCCTGAGAGGGTGTGGCTGTGTTGTCCTTGACACCTGCTCTTGTGGACAGCCACATGTACTACACCTACCTTATCCCTCCTTTATCACTGTTGCTGATGTCACTCACCGTCAAATATACCTTTGGACAGCTCTCCAACATATAAGTTCTGTGGCGCATGCAATAACTGCATAGAAATGTAATAGCAATACATAGTCAGGCAGGGGCTTGAAACCTTGACTGGTAAGTGTGTGACACAAACATGTTTAGCTTTTAACTCTCCTACCCCCTCCCTGTCTTACTTTGTCTCTGTCTGTCTCTCTCACTCCCTCTCTGGTGGATGTGGAGAAGCACACCTGCTTTGCTTAAGCAGCAGCTTGTGTTTCGTAAGTGATGCTCATGATCAGCTGGTGGCCTGTGCATAAATTGCAGTACCCCACTAGCTGACTGCATGTGGAACACCTGTGGCAACATTCCCATAGCCAGTTGCATGGAAACATGCACCTATAACTAAGAACATCATGTGGGTGTTGGCCCTTTTCATTCACTGTGAGCAGGACTTCATGTTGGTGTTTGGCAAACAGCATCACAGATGGTAGTGGGATATACCTCTAACAACATACACTGTGGAGACAGGCCAACAAACAGGAGGGGGATGTTTCAGACATGACTACAGAATGTAAGTCTTGCTCTTCTGCATTTGATGTAATGTTGGTTTAACAGGGTTTGTGTGGATATGGCTGGTCCACATGCAGATGGGCCAGTGTTTGAAGTCTTACGTGTGTTGTGTTACTCACAGATTACCTATCTTTAGAACTGCAGAAGCATAGTCTGAGGATTGCAGTCAGTACATGGTGACAGCCATGAGAGTTACTGACTTCATATCCCCCATAGGACATATCTCACAACAAACCCTGTTACACCAGTAAATGTATGAGGTTATCACAGCAACATGTCAATATTAGCCCTCTGTTTGTGCCTCCAGCCACAACTCCGTCAAACTTTGTACACATGTCATGCAGTAAGAGTTGCATATGTTCAGTACATCATTATTTATTGACATCATACCTGATAACAAGCCAGTGAGATATCAGACTGCTAGACATGTTATGTATAGTAGGGGTTATATTTAAGGACAAAATCTGGACATTCTGTCGTAGTGTGTACAGTAGTGAGGTCTGTGTACTTATGGTGATAGATGACAGAGTGTGCATTGTGAATATGTACCTTGGCCTGTGTACAGACTGTGGTAGATGTCATTGTTCTTGGTCCTGTTCTATCTGATGTTGCATGCTGCTTCAGTGTATGGTACCCTATCGGCTTACGTGTTTGTAGGGCCAAACACACACATGCCCCATACCACAGTCAGGCATTGGAATACACTGTGTACTGGCCCAGTATATGTAGGGTTAGTGTGTGAGTGGCACGTATGAGGATGGTGTTGATCAGACAGTCCATATACTGTAATATTAAGCACTCTTACCATATGTGGCTGTGGCTGTATTCACATTGGTTGTGGATATGCGCTTTCACACAGGTGTCTGTTACTCTGTGCTGTGACATGCCTGTAGAGCCTGCTATATTTGCAGGTACATATGTATTCCCCCCATAAGAAATGTAGGCCAGTGTTGTGGCAGTCTGCCTGTAGTCTGCACAGGGCTTTGTGACATGCCTAGCAGCTCAGTGTAATTACCGACTGTGTTGTTATGTCCAAATATTACTCAGATGTACTGCTGCTGGGCCACCATAATTGTCATGTGTTTCTGACAAAGCAGTGGGATGCTGTACAGATGTATGTCACTTACTAGTGGGTAATATATGGGCATGTGATCTCTGCTGCAATGGTTATTATGTGTCAGGACAGACAGGGGTGTGTGAATGCATAAACTGTGTGAGCATATGTATTCCAGTATTTATGTGATATACCCATTTACATGGCTGTTAACATCCACATTGTCAGTCTTGGTCTACACGTCTTGCACTAAGGGCTTCTGTGTATACCTCTGGACTGACCAGAGTGTGTCATACTATCCACATTTATTGGTCATATCTCTGCTGTATTCCACAGGGCCATTACTGTGATATCTGTGGTACTGTACTATGATGACCTTAGGATGTCTGTCAGTTACTGATGGCGTACATGTCAATAGCAGATGTGACCTCCCACACACGACTTTTCTGTTAAGACCACCCCTGTTACAGTAGCAACAGTCTACATTTATACCTGCAGTACTTACTTGACATCCCCTTGCACTAAGAGATTGCAACTATTGGTGCTGAGGTATGACTCCACTCCATGTTCTGGACATATGTTAAACATATATGTGTATATATATATATATATATATATATATATATATATATATATATATATATATATATATATATATACACACACACACATATATATATATATATATATATATATATATATATATATATATATATATACACATATATATACACACATATATATATATATATATACACACACACATATACATATCTACATACATATATATATATATATATATATATATATATATATATATATATATATATATATATATATATATAATATGTCTACACATATGCATATATACATATATATATATATATATATACATGCACATATAGTTATAGATATCTACATATATACCAATATAAATATATATATATATATATATATATATAGATATATATAGATATATGATATACATACATATATATATACACACACACACACACACACACACACACACACACACACACACACACATATATATATATATATATATATATATATATATATAGAGAGAGAGAGAGAGAGAGAGAGCTACAGAGAGATCTATATATGGCCAGATATATAATGCAATATACAGATGTATATAACTACATAAATATGAATATATTTCTGTATGTACATGTACACATATATCTACATTTGTGTGTGTGTATATATGTATGTGTATATATATATATATATATATATATATATATATATATATATCCATATCCTTGTTATGTGTAAACATTACTGTTGTGTATACCTTCCCAGATGCATCACACCATATTTATTTGATATGTGTATAGTTAGATATAACAACATACGTGATTCAACAGTATTATCACTAACAAGTACTACACCATTATAGAAGTCATAGCAGTTGTTCAATATTATTCAGTATGTGTACTGACAGATATATTAGAAATACAGCAACTGTCTTCACAGCTCTGATGGCTTAGTGGGTAACTGCTGTGACTATAGTGTACAGGGTCCTGGGTTCAAGAGCTGTTTATTTTGTTGCTGGGCAGAACAAGGGGTGTTGGATACAGAATGGTTAAGGCAGTTTTGAGCAGCTTTAAGTGGGTTTGCATGGGTTTGCGTGAAGCTAAGCGGTGCTAATATACTGTTAAATGTACAGGTGCTTACACCATGTAGGCTTCGCTTACCAGTGTGCAAATGTGCTTAGCAGTTATATTGCAGCAATGCTGAAACCTGCTAAGCATGGCTCAGCCCTGGTAACCAGTGCTGACATTTCGGTCTGATAAAATAGCAGGGCAATGACATTTTTAATAAGTGTATTTAATGTCATGTACATAACATGCATCTATGTGCTGTCATTACAGTAGCAAGGGGTGTGAGTCTACTGTCTGGGACACTTGAGTATATATGGCTTGTACAACACTCTTTCCTGTTTGAATGTGTTACATAAGTGGCTAGTATCCCAGGTTGTATGCAGTCACACTGGCATGTAGTGTATCATAACATTACTACTGTTGACAGTGCTTTCCCAAGTAAGAGTAGATTGCAGATTGTAGTACTGGAACCAAACACTCCTGCATGCAAAGGTGGACTCTGAGTCCACACTGTTGTGTTCCTGGTGTCTGATCTGTGTCTCATTAAATATTTCCTACTGGATAATGATCTGACATGTGGAAAATTACTGTAGACTACTGTGTGTATAGCACATGTCAGTGAGGGCTGCCATCATGAGGTAATGGCATACCTATCGGTGTCAGACTTCTATCTGTCAACACATTCATTCTAATGCATAGCTAGTTGGCTAGTTAATGTCTCTCTCTGTCCTCTGTACAGATGTGCAGATGTCAGGTATCCATCTTGGCTACTTACAGGCAATCTATACTTGACTGACACTGACATGTCTGCCCGGGTGTGTTATGAATGCCACAGCTAGAAATCCACAACCTGTACCCACCACATGCCATGGATACGTCAACTACACGACCACAGTCAACAGAACATGCTTGGGTACAGGTCTCCAGGACAGACACTGACCATGTTATGTATAACATGTTGCATACATGTCGACTGGAGCACCTCACTCGCCCTCTGAAAGAGGCACTCAGATGATTGGCTGATACATGTCACTCTCACCCTGAGGGTCACCCCTGTGGTATCTGTTGATAGATGGCCTGCTGGCACATGGCAGGTGGTATGATACCACTGTACACACATCCCCTACACTTCCCATCTCTCCGTGGACAATAACCTGGTACACATCTATGAACACCTACACCGATGCACCCCAGTACTGACAAATGTGTATGTGTGCATTACTGAGAATATCAGTGTCTGTTTGTTTGTAGACCTGTAGTTGAGAATACCATGAGGCCCTTCACCCCCACTGCACCCCCCATTGCCATAGTTAGATGTGGCTACTGTTGTACCGGATATTACATGTACCTTGTTACGCTCTTTTCCCTAAGGGCTACCTGGGCCTTGCAGTACCAGCACAACACTGTTGTACAAATGGGTTGATAAGCATGGGATACTCACTGAGTTCTGGCAAGTGTGTGTATGTGTGCATGTGTGTACATATGTAGGGTACAGCATTCTGTGGCCACATTCTCCTATTACAATACACATTGCCACACAGTATTAGGGATAGTGATGTTGCTGACCATAGGAGAAGCATGACAATGCATCATCCTACTATGCCTGTGGCATGTGCATTAGATGCATATCCCTGTAGTAGCACTCTTGGGATGGACAAGGGGTTGTATTGCAGTCCTGGTCAATGTGTGATGGTGGGTATATAAGAGTGTTATCATGGGTTTCAGTGCATACAGTATCCACTGTGGGGTGTAGTTGCTGGGTATACTGTCTTTACACCATGGTACATGTCACATTTTCCACTGTATTTGGACCACTGTCACCATCAACCATACAGGTAACTAATAACACTATCCAGTCCAGTTATGCATGTGCTGTGTGCAACTTATTTGTAACACAATGGACCACTGACAAGGTAGTTAGCACTGATAAGCCCAGGTCTCTCAGATGTGTGTCTGACTTTTATGTGTTTTTCAATGTGTATATGATGGTATGTCACACTATGTATTGTCCATAAACAACCAGTACATCCCCCATTACCATACTGTACAGGCCTGGGGATGTTCTTCATGTAACATGTAACCTGGAAGACACCTCATCCTAAAAGCTGTGTGGTGTGTGCAATTAAAGCCACACACATCAGTAGCACTACATACACAGGTAGGGGTCTAGTCCCAGTGTTGCCAAGTAAGAGTGCGTGTGTATTTGAAGGAATCTACTTTTGTTTGCAGAATATACATGTCCCAGGAGGTAATCTGTATGAGAACTGCCTGGCATATACTAACATTTCACAGGTATCATCCTGTGGACATACATTCCATCACAACTAGTGGTAGATGTTTAAATGCCCTCTTCTCAACTGTATAGGTGTGCAGCAATACTGGGGTTGGTATATATAGCTGGGTGTGGCTCTTGTGGACACAGCCACCATTATTGCAGTTACTGTTGAATGTATCCCTCCACTTAGCTGGCTGTAATACTGTACAGTTCATGTTAACAGGTTAGGTAGTTGTCTGTCACACTATCTGCAGTTCTACAGCACCTCTCACCCTCCAAAGGGTAAGGCTGTGCCACCCACACCAGCACACCTATATTTACTGAGTTGAGGATTGCACTACATTGGGGAAGGGGACATATACCCTGCCAGTACCATCATCAGTGACATTAAACTAGCAGACTGCTTATTCCCCAATGTGTTGTTGTGCCTATTCTGGCTTGATGGCATTACATAGGCTACAATGTGTTCCTTGCACAGGTACATACATCCATGCATACAGTATTCTCTGTGTATTGCATCAACACCAAAGCCTCTGTGTGTGTTATACACAAATATGTGGTGTGTGCTACCCAGTACACTTACCATTGTCCACTGTAGAAGGGCTGCTAAAAGCAGCCACCATGCACTCACCTGTATACACCACCCACAGACCTATCAGCTATGTGGCACATCCAGTAACTGTTATACAGACCTGTGACATGTGTTCACCTGTACCCAGGATATGGCACAGCCAAGGTGTCACCACAGTGCCATACTCCTTGTAGGATATGACAGCAGACCATCCTGCTTCTGACACATGCACACCTACAAGACAAACAGATTACATTATGGAGACCACAATCACTCAGTGTTAATAACAGCTATAATGCATCATGGCTGGACAGCTACACTTCCTGACATGTAAGCATTAAACTTTACTGCTGACAACATGTTACACAGCAGTACATTGGTACACCATAGTACAGCCACCTTGTGCATCAGAACCATATTAGCCTGTCCCTGCATCGATGTTATGGATGACAGGGATGTGGCACAGGTATCACCATATGCACAGGGTGTGTTGTTGGCTTGCTAGAGACTTAGGCTGAGCCATGCATTTGACACCATGTGTGTGAGTGAGGGGGTTTAATTATTGATATGGCCATGGTGATGTGGTGTGTCTAGGTATGGTGTTACCCTAGCTGTGTTTGTATTGTGTGTGAGTATGCATGCACACAGTTCTGCCATGTGGCTGCCCTATACAGGTGTTTGTTTGACAGTTTCAGACCATACCTGGCAGGGTGTGCAGTTCACTGCCTCTGGCCACGGACATGAGAACTGTGCCTGTCAGGGGTTCCACTGGCATGTCCAGGTACAAGCCACGATGTGGTACTCTCCCCTGATGATGACATATGTCTGCTGGAACCAGGTCCCTCCTGAGACTGGGCAGGGCCACATGCAAGTGGCCTGCTGTGGTGTGGTGTGGACAGCACCCCCTACAGTGCTGGGGCTGGTAGTGGCACTACGGGAATGGCTTGGTGTCCTTGCATGTCCACATCGACCTCCAGCTGTTGGTGTTGCTGGTCTATGTCAACATGGCCATCTCACCACTCCCACTGCATGCTCAAGTATGCACAATCCACGGTCAAGGAGTCCCACCTTCTCACCCCACCATCTATCCATGACCTCTATAAAATAATGGAGAGCACCTGCAAGAACACAGATGTTGTCAGTAACAGCTGAATGAGTAGCCCTCTGCAGCCTCAGAGCCTGTCTGGTGTACCGTTCCATACATGCCTGCACCTCCATGACAGCCTGAAACATGCATCTGTTGGTACCAGATGTGGCACTTCTGCCAGGGGCACGATGACCAGCAGCCCTCAAATGAGCACTCTTGTACATCTGCCTATGTGGTACCCTGCCGGAAATCCAGCTATGGCTGCTGTGTCCAGACACACGTGCCATAGATACCACACTGTCCTGTTCCATGCCACCACCTGCCAACTGTCCCTCTGCTATGGCCACTGGTGCTGGGATATATATAGGCATTGTGACTATGTGCGGGGATGAGGTGGATAACAGCGGGATGTCAAACTATGGCGCAGCTCCGGCCTCTGACATCCCCGCCTGTGCCTCAACACACATCATCATTTTCAGTGTCTGTATGGAGACCAACGTCAGATTGCCTGCAGGAGAGACCCTGACCCACCTCGCTACCTGTGAGGGGAAAATAAGAAATGCACTTTATTACCTGTACATCATTGCTTAACAATACACACACACACACACACGCACGCACACACACACACACACACACACACACACACACACACACACACACACACACACACACACACACACACACACACACACACACACACTCTGACATTCCACTATAATACTGTCCCTGAGTTTACAGACTGTCCCTAGTTTATTCTCTTAAGTCCCCCATCCTGCATCAGTCTTGTATAATTACAGTCAATAATACAAATCATTAATGTATCCTTCTTCTAATTGCCTAGAAAAGTGATCAAAAAACATGACCTGTTACTCCATTACCTCTTTGACCTGATTAGAGTAGTTTTATCAAAGGCTCCCTGATGTCATTCAGTGTTCACCCTGGGTTTGTCCAGATATCTTGAGCATGGTCTCCATATGTTAGGGGCTACTACCGTCACTCAATAATGTCATGCACTGGAGTGCCATATGTAACTATTGATCAGTAGATGCAAGATCTGTTGCTCTATTAACTTTTTATGTAGACTACAGTAATATTTGGAAACACTCTCTGGTGTTGTCTAGTAATTCCCCAATGCAGCTGTAGTGCTGTATATGTGGGTATTCTTTCACCTTTCTGCTGATTGCAATTTTAACAGTATCCTGGTGCCTAGTTTCCCTCCCAATGCATGTTCCATGCTACATACCTTATTATACTTTCAGCTGTCCTGAGAATACATGTCAGAAAAGTATTCCTGAGGTCTTATTTGTCTGTCCATGTCCATGTACTGCACAATTTCAAAGGGAAGTTGAGAGGTATGAATGACCCCACACTCACACATATCCATACATGGACACACACACAAACACACACACACATTCACACACATCCTACATACATCAACCCCCTCAACTCCACCAGATTGCACTTACAGACAAAATAACCCCCCCCTCCACACACACACACACACACTTACAGGTGAGGTTGCACAAAAATATTACACACAGACCTCCCATTACCCATCTGTCAACATGCATGACATATGGCACTCAACAGCATACAGTGCAGCTATAATCAATCCTTGATAGCAAAATTATACATCTCTGTGATGCATGGGTTGTGTTAGTAGGTGATGCCACTTCCCCTGGAATACACTGCACCCATGTACACAGTATTGCTGTGCACCTGTTCATCGCCCTGACATGTACTGTGCACCTTACCTCACAGGTGTACACATCATTGCTTAATGTGTATTATTGTGTCAGTTATGTTTTATCTGCTGCTTACAGCCCCTATGTGTTTGCCCTGCACATACCTGGGATGATATGTGGACAGCTGTCATTTGTGAATGCCTGATGTCTGATTTATAGATCTCATCATCAGCAGTGCATGTATGGCCAATAAAATACAATTACACTGACAACCTTTAAACCTTACCATGGTTATGGGGAGTGTACACACCCTTATTGATAAGATGGCCCTCTTACTTGATATGCCATGGGACCACATTACTGCATATGTTAACGTTACACAAACCTGATATGTAACATATAACCTGTGCAATCAAATGCAGTGTCAAACAAATGTGTTAATTGTGCAGATGCTGACTGAGATGCATACATTTTATGGGTGCATATGTGTGCTTGCCCTTATCGTGATGGTTTGTTGCACCTACTGTTATGTGTACTACAGTAGTAACTATTCCTGACAGGGGTATATTAGCATGGGCCATCTACATTTGCCAGTATTTGGTCAGTTTGCCCTACAAATGTCCCCCAACTCTGCATGATTGCAAAGTCAACTCATGTGCACGTCCATTGGAGGTCACACAGTACTGTCACTGTTGCTGTGGAGTCAGGGTTATATCTGCCACAGTTACTGACCTTGACTGTGTGCAGATACAGCCATTTTTAGCATCCTTTGGATTTCTGCTTCAGTGCACTGTTGTGTCATGGTGACATCCCCTCCCCACCCTCAGCCTTTTTGCAGATGCTTGACAACTATGGCATACACATGTGTGTCATTTTGCAGTATCCCAAACACTGAACACCATGTGTACCAGCCTAGTCCCAGCTAATGAATGGCAAACATACAGGTGTACACTGGCACTGGCAAGGTACAGATGGGGATGGTGGGCCTGAGGAGGGTGAGGTGTTGGTTGTGCTGCACATGTATCTTAATTGATGCTGTCTGTAGGTTTCCAATGTGGTCTTGGTACACCAGTACACATTGCAATGCATGCCTTTTGGGGACCTTTTCTGTTATGCATACACTACCTGTAGAGAGGCCTGGCTGATGTTTCCTGTGGTACAACTGTCCCATCTCATTACCTAACCCATGAGCCACACTTATGCAGAGTCCAGGCAATTGCTGACATGGGTACTGCACAGCTAGTACTTGGTAGACATTCCTGCAACTCCCTCAGTGTTGTGGCATGTTACTAGGCAGCCCGCATGACCAGTTTGCAACATGTGACATCATCTGTCTTGGATGGTCGTCTGTTTATTTTCTACTTTAATCCTGTCCCATACATCCTCGCCACATATATGACTGTCTGCACTGTTTGCCATGGTATATGCAATGGTGAGGTATGGCTACATGTCCAACTGCTGGGTGCTACCTGTTGGGTATGGGATCCATGCAATGGCATGTAAGATGTGTGCAAGCAATGGCTGCCTCTGTTGCAGGTAAGTGGGCACATTTGATGGTCAAATGTCTTGGACAGCAGACCATGTATTAGTGTGACAATGGGGACCCGTACTTGCTGGAAGGCCCATACTTATGAAGAATGCATGCTGTCAGTACCTCAACAGCTGCTTCCACTATATGTTAGCTGGAGTGTATGCACACGTATGCTTCCAGTGTTTGTGAAGGTATGTATTCCCCATATTTGCTGTCCTAACATAAGATTCCATATTACAAATTAATTGCTCATGTTAGGACCACATTGCAGGTTGTAAGGGTTGTGAACTGTAGTATTGTGATATGCCATAGTGTAGATCTGTAACAGTTGCCATTGCAATACTGGTATATACACTGTTGTAGCACTGTATAAGGGTGATGTTTCAGACATGTCCCTACTGTAGGCCATTTGTCCCACCATTATATTCATCTCTGTGCACACATTTTGCAATGACAGGATGTTAGTTATATTGCAGGAGTCTGACATACCCTTCAGATACACCATCATGGTGACCACTA
>NC_056746.1:247307919-247317919 GCF_019279795.1 Protopterus annectens | reverse complement strand
ACCATGGCTGTGTCTGCTAAAAATAAAACAGTGTACATCACAGTTGAGTGTGCTATATAGATATTGCTGTGTATCTCTTCTCTGTTTTCTGTCTATAAGTCTCCCGTTGTTTTACAATCTGACCTTGTAATTACACGAGTCTTATACAGGGTTTCCTAGACAGTTTTATTATGTAGCACTATGTGGATGACAGTGATGAGTAATACCTTATTATTTAGAGAAACTGCAACACTAACACTGCCATACAATACCAGACTAAACAGTACCAGTCCAGGATTTCAATCTTTTATTTCTAGGCACAGTTTTTGTATCTGACAGACCTGTGGTGGGAATGTTTGTTAACACTACCTGAATGTAGCCACACATATTACCAGATTCCGCATTATTATTATGCACATACGTCTCACTCTGTTACTACACACACTCTGGTCATAGCTTAACAACATGGGGGTGGAGATGGGGCATCCTTTGCTTATTACTCTCTTAATAATTTGGTGAGTTGCTAGAGTGACAGGTTTGTTCTTATAGATATATTTCTGATAGTTATGATGTCTGACAATCAGTTATATGTCATTATTTGCTGCCTAAACATCTGGGATCATCCCACTGATTTGCCAGGGGGACAGGGTGACAGGCAGGGGAATTACACCAATTATGTGGACTTTCTGACAATATCTGTAAATTGTGGGGTATGATTCTGCATGCAGCTTGCTACCACTCCCAGGATTCGAACCATGGCTGTGTATGCTAAAAATACAACACTTCACGTCTCAATTGAGTGTGCTATTTGGAATATGTTGTCTATCTTTTCACTTTTTTCTGTCTAAGTCTCCCTCAGTTGTACAATATGACCTTGTGATTACAACAGTCGTATACAGACATTCCTACACATTTTATTTATGTAGCACAGTGTGGGTAACAGTGCTTAATACAACAGTACTATTAGGAAAATGCAGCACTACATTACCATATGATACCAGAGTAAACACAAGCAGTCCAGGAGTTAGACCTTTATTGCCAGGCTGTTACCGTTTTATTTACATACAGCCTATATGAGACTCTCCCTGCCACATTGTCTGGTTTATTCAGTACATGCCATACACAATACAGGTTTTATACTGGCAATTAACTTTCTACTACTTTTAGATTTATTTCTTATGACAGTATATGCAAGATTATTATTAACCTGCCTCGCGATGCAGCCTCTGCAGCCTACAGGCATGGGCTTCCTGATTCACAACCCAGTCATCTGCCACTGTCAAAGACATAAGAGGAATATTTATCCATACCTATCCATAATATACATGACCTGGAAATTATTAAACAGGTAGTAGGATGAGTACTTACACACGGCTGGGACATCACCCAACTGCCTAGCTTCTTGGATTCACTGATCCAAGAGCTCCCTCTTCTTCCATTTCAGGTCGTCATAGCAATGTCTGACCTGCTCACCAGTTCGAGGTATGCCAGTGGCACTGGTGAGGTCAAGGGCGAGAAGGTCCCAGGCTTCTGTTTTATATTGGGAACCCTGGTACTGGCCCTGCAGCAGTCTCTGTTCATGATCTTTAACAAGGAGTCCTGCCATGACTTTGGACTACTGGATGTCCCAGCGCTGCACTCAAAAGCCCGATCCTTCTCCCATACTGGCCATAGTGCCTACAGGAAGAAGCTGCAACCAGTTATGAGATGTATTCCCACCTGTAGGGTTTAAATAGGGCCGATTTCCCACACTTTGCCATGATTGGACGGTTTTGAAAATGCTAAGCTATGGGCAAACTTGCTTACCTAAGGCTGGTATTGCTTAAAGGGTTATACCAATGGGCAGATTAATTTAGCTGGCCTACGCATTGCTTACACATAGTAAGCAGGGGTGTGCAATGCTTAGCATTGCTTATTTTTAAATTTGCGCACTATTTGCTGTTTGGCATTGATTTATTATTCATTACATGGTCTATATTTGTTTAGTATCCATGATTCATGTGTACACACACTATATGGGATCCTTGTGTTTATTGGTGGATTTCACCACTTTCTTACAATGACACCTCACATCCAGACTTAGTGCAGTACTCCAGTTCACATATTTATATTATGTAGTAGGTTATACAACATAAAACTGTATATAGATTCCTTTCACATGTAAATTGTGATTTTGCTATAGTGAGGATCTGTTTGGGGATACCTCAATTTTATGTACTGCTGTGATGGGTTACTGGTTAACTGCTGTGACTATAGTGTGCAGAGTTCAAGACCTGCATGGGCTGTTTATTTTGTTGCTGAACAGAACAGCGGCTGTTGGATACAGAGTGATTAAGGCACTTTTAAGCAGTTGTAAGCGGGTTTGTATTGGTTTGCATGACAGTAAGCAGTGCTAACTTCCAGTTAAATATGCTTACAGAGAGTTAGCTTCAAAATTGCTTAACCTGTGTGCACATTGCTTACCCCTGTGCAAATGGGCTTAAACCCGCTTACTACTGCTTAAAACTGCTTACTCCCGCTTACCCCTGCACTAATTTAAACAGAAATGAAGCATGGGTCTTGGGAATGTGGTAGATTTGGACACTCTATGGATTTATCATTCATTACACATTATACCTTCATTTAGTATCCGTGATGCATGTGTACGTATAGTGTATGAGGCACTTGTGTTTATCTGTGGATTTTACCACATTATTCCAATGACACCTCACATCTGCACTTACTGCAGTACTCCAGTTCAGAAATATATGTTATTTAGTAGGTTATAGAGCAAAAAAAAATGTCCCTAAAGTGATTTCACATGGAAAATGGAATTTACTACAGTGAGAATTGAACTGGGAATGACTGCTTGCAAAGCGAACACTCTGACCACTACATTATTGCAGTACTGCTTCAATTGAATGTATCTTGCTATTTACCTTCTTGTGCTATTTAAGTTACAGTATGAGTAGCTAAGCAATGGGCAAACCCGTGCACCTATGGTTAAATTTAATCTTTTTGATAAAAAGTCTCTACTGCTATTTTCTCAAGGAAGGGACAGGTTTCACTTATTGCTGTGGATGCCTGCATGCATCTGCACATTTGGCAGACATCCTAGCAACCCCTCATACCTCTCAACCTCTTCATGCACATTATCTGGACAAAGCTTGACAACATGAGTTCCAACTATGGACATATTTTAATTATTGCTCTTATAAACTTGGCAAAGTTGCTAGTGTAACAGGTTTGTTTTAATATACGTTTTCTGATGGATTTGAAGTCTGACACTGAAATGTATGTCATTATTTACCGACTTCAATCCTGAGATCATCCCAGTTATTTGCCAGGACAAATGGGGTGCTGTATGGATGACAAATCTGGGCATTCTGCAATGATTTGTACAGTTGGGAGGTATGCAGCCTCCTATGAGCATTCTCGCTCATTGTAATTGCAGAGCGGCAGTTCCTGAGTGCAGGGGCATGTGTATTGTGAGAGCACTGCTCTCAGACACACCCCCTGCACTCGTCCACGCTCCATGTCTCTTTAGGAGCAGAGGTAGCACGTCTTCATTACTATGCATGGTGCGCTGCTATGCTGCTCCTAAATGGCACGGAACCGTACTGAATCCCGGGGGTGATATTCCTAAATGTATAAAAAAGGAATAGAATTTACATAATAATGCATTCATCTTTTCATGACTGAGAGAAAATACTACTATGTGCTTACTGGTTACAGTAATAAATGAAAATGTCAGTAAAGAATATGAAAATAGTAATCTGTATAGGCAACTCTGTAAATATATTAGCGATTTTCAAATATCAGTAATGCTGACTGCATATAATATAGTTATGAAATAAAACTTGCAGTTACAGATGCAAAGACTTATGTAGCATTACACTGAAACATTTGTAGGACGTTTTTAAATATTACAAGAAAAGAGTTTTGTGAGAGATAACCAGCATACCTCTCAACCTCTTAGAGCAAGAAATCTGGACAAAGCCATAAAGAATGGTGGAACAAAGGCCCAGAAATAGGAACACTTTTTAAATATTGCTCTTATACACATAGAGAGTTGATAGAATAACAGGTTTTGCATTGGCATTAATTTATTGAAGGCTATGAAGTCTGAAACTCAAATTCACGCTCCTTTAATTGTTGAATTTCAGCCTTTGCAGTTCAGGTGTTCCACAGAGTGTTACATGCAATTTTAAAACAAAAAACAAGACTCCATTCATATTTCTTTAGTATCCTACATAAGTCAATAGAATATTTAACTACTGTATTTTAATAATGCACACATATAAATTCAACAGTTAAAAATCAGACAGGTAAAGACAAATAAGAAATGATTACAGAGAATATAAGATGTGTATATGTTGATGCATTAAAAAACATATAAACAAGTTTATCCTTCTCTCTTCTAGTTATAACTGCAGAAGAGATCAGTACAACTCCGAACAGGAGAAGAGAAGAACAAAGTGTCTGCTGGAATCTTCTGGTAAGTGTAGAACAAATTATTATACATAATTCAGGGCAGTATACACAGTAGTACAGCAATGCTTTTAAACTGATTTCAGTAATAATCCTGCAAACAACTGCTGTTATACCTTTGCAGTTGAAAGAAATGCAAATGAAGACAGGAGGAGTGCAAGACAAATGTGTTATACTGTCATTTTTAAGCATGAACAACTGAAATAATTATTGATTTCTTTTCTGTCTGATGTCTGGCTCCTTTAAAATGTGTTTGAAAAGTACAGAACTGAAAGACAAAACCCTTCATAAAGAAAAAAATACCTTGCTATTTCAGTTCATGCCAACTATTCTTAAGCACTACTCTTACACATCCCCCCCAGTTACATGAGCACTTCCCCAACCGTTACACTCAACTGTACACATAAGCACTTCCCATGCACCAGTTTTCTTTTGTACAGATCATTTTCTACATTGGTTTGTTGAGTCACTACCTTGCATTAAAACAGTATTGTATGGATTTATTGTACTTTTTCTATTTTATTTATTATTTCGCTTATGCATTTCTTTCTCCTTTTTTGTTTTGCTTCTCTGCCATTTTATTTTTCTTTTATACGGGTTCAAATCCCTCAGGAGCAGACCAGACATGTACCTCCAAGGCTACGGAGACATTACCCTCTGCCTGTCTGGGGACATCCACACAGGTTCAGAGTGGAGGAACTGGTCCTGCAGACATTCCTGCATGTGGGCCTCTGGCAAGTCTCAGTATATGGGGGCTTTGGAGTTTGGTTGAGGAAATACTGGTAAAGGTGGCAGACAGGAGAATTATATCAGTCTAAGCCTCTCTTCAGACTGTAGAAGCCATGCTCACCCATTTGGTGCCAACCAACAGGCCAGCACAGGTCTCTACCCCCTTAACATCAGGTTCTTCCACTGTAACACCATCTGACAGTGGATGTGTTTGAAGGTCTGTGGACGGGGAACACAGATGGGTGGGACTTCCTCAGCCCTTCTTCCTTTACTGTTTCTCCTTTACCCTCTTCACTATTTCCCACCCACACAAACTTTTTATAAAACAAGAAAAACTTTTGAAAACGGGGGGGAGGGGGGTCTATCATCCAACAAAAACATAGTGTTGATCTTCTTCCACCTCCTCCAGTTCAAACCATCTTATTGTCTCCCCATTTTTCAATCTGTCCTATCACCCCATTTTTTCTATTTTTTGATGAAACCATCAGGGTATCTACAATACCTCTATATGAAAAAATTATAATTCCTTTACTTTAAAAAAAAAAAAAAAAAAGTAGCTGCTGTGCAGTGCACAGCACTTTTATAATGCATTCGTTGCAACTGTGCTCAGCTGCTTGCCTGTGGTATGCCAGGGCACAGGCTGTTTATGATTCCATGAAATACTTTTACATGAAAAGATGAACTTTTTATAACTTACACATTTTCAAAATTTGGGTGTAACAAAGGAAATTGCATCGCTTTTCCATATTCAATGAAACTACATTACACTGACCTTATTTACATATCCACATAACACCAGTGTCTGAAAATAGCCACTACGTCTTTGTGCAGCCCCAGATTATGAATACCACCCTTCAACTCAAGTCAAGATTAATTATAATGGATATTTACATAATTGTGGTTGCTTATCTTACAGCAGAAATGCCTTCTACTAAAAAATGGGGGAATAGTTGTAGCAAGGAGCATTTTGGTCAGGAGTATGCAAATATTTTGTAATATAAGAATGGTAAGATAAGTAATGCCTTGAGATAAAGAAATGGTCATGCTTTGTGGAAAAATCAATTGCTTTCAGATTTTCAGAAATAATTTTTTGAAATATTTGTGCAAAGGAATCAGAGTAGAGAGCTTCAGCACATTGCTGGAGCAGATTTAGGAAAAGTAATTTCCACAGTAGACAGTTGAAAGGGAGACCTGTAGAGGAGCATAACAGCTGTGGAGTGGCATTTTAGTGTGTTTCTTAAAGGTGGACAATGGGATTCATAAGTAAGCATGCATATTAAAATGTTAAGCAGGAAATGTGCTTTCTGTTTGATGGAGAGACACTTAGCTTTGTGTATTGTGATGCAGTGATATTGTTCTACTATGTCAAATAGATAAAACCAAATGTTTTGTTTTCGGGGCTTCTGTGGTATTGAAGAGTTATGAGCTGAACAAAATGCAAAGATTAGGAGGCCATATTCTAATCTAGGAATGAAACCATTTATAATAGTAATAGCTCTTCTGGCTTCCTGTGTAAAAATTCTGGAATACTTAAAAATGAGTTTTAATTGATGTGTTACTTTTTGTGATTGTTGTTCTAGGTGAACTTGGAAGGACAGAGTTTGGCTAAATAGGATACTTAGACAATTTTGCTTAGTAACAGTGCGCAGTGGTGTGCTATGAAGAGCAGGGGCTTATTGAAGTTTTGTGATGTAGCAAGAAAGCATTATATACTATATATACCCCAGAGTTACTTTCTAGTTTATTGTTGAAAGACCATTCCAGAGTAAGGAGAAGTTGGATGAAAGAGATTTTCCTAGTATGGATATTTGTTTATGCATAAAATATTTAGTTTAAGTAGATCTGAGAGAAGAGGACCTGATATGGAGCCTTGAGCCATGACTTTGAAAAGGGCGCTCAGGGGTAACTATGAATGTTCTCTTAGAAAGGCATATTATCTGAGAACTTGCAGGAAGCACCTTTTTGAATTAGGAAATCATACTTAACATGAATCATTAATATTTTTCAGTATAGAAAAATAGCACTGACTAATTGACCCTATACCATGTTAGATGTAATGCTGTCAAAAAGAACTGCATGGCTGTAAAAGTACTTTATTTAGCTCTGAATACATCCTATCTGTCAGTTAAAATGCCCTTCAGAATTTGTTGGTACAAAAGTTTTTCAAGAATTGTTGCTACTGGGCATATGTTTGAAAATGGTCTGACATCATTACAAATGGTAGGGCTGTTGATCTTTGGTAGTGGGTCTATGAGGAAATGTTTAAAACTATGCGAAGCAATGTTCATTGTTAGTGAGAGATTAAAAATAAATGCATGGGTTTTGCATAATATTTTGTCAGTGTACTGGAGAAAATTGGGAGGAATGTGTAAAAAATAGTTTATAGCTTTACTGGGTGTTCAATAATGAATGATTTTGTGGATGCCTTATGTGGTAAGTTCTGTGAAGTAGCAGTTTGAGTAAAGGTATTGTAAATAAAGACTTGATTAAAGGTAATGTTGTTTATTCCTTCACAGTTGCAATTAAAATCACCAATAATAACAATATTGTATTGTTTGGTTGTATTTACAATATTCCATAAGCTATTTTGAATAACTGACAAGTTGGTAAGAGTGGGGATATGAATAGTTGCAAGAAAGATCTTGGTGTGATCAATGAAGGTTATTTGAATTATGGTCCAGTAAAGCCTTTCACAACTTTTTTGCTTTATTAGTTGCAAGCAATGGTAGTAGGGGTCGAATAAGTGGATTTTGGGGAATGGTTCCACTTTATATTTGGAATATATACCCTATATGCATTTAGTGTGTTATCACAGAAATAGTATTAAGTATTGCTTATGATGGAGGAGATCTAAGTGTTATCTTCTGGCCATGATTCAGTAATGGCAATTATTTTAGGGTTATAATAGGCTAGAGCTGCAGGTGAGACTGTTTCTTGCTAATACTGGCAGTGTTCAACTGAGCAAGACAAGTGTTTTTTTTTAACTGATGATGTTAGGAGAATATTGATAAGCTGGCCCAGAATTTAATTCGTTATTCCCAATCAGAAATAACAGTATGGTATAAATGAGCAGAGATATGTTTACTATTACGCATAGTAAAGTAGAAAATGGAGTTTTACACAAGTAACTTTAGTCTAAGGAAGAGCAGTGTTTATGAAGCTTTGGGAGACATTTAATTTGTTTGTGTCCACCATAATGACTTATTTACAATAAGGAACATATAGGAACATAAGGAAGATATAGCTAGTCTGCTGTATTAGTGGGATTTTATTTGGCTGTATGATATATGAAGTGGAATTTGGGAATGTGGCTAGCAGAAATAGAAATAAGTAAATGGAAAGAAGTATATCAAGTATTGAGTAAAGTGTAGATTTGGTGAGTAGGAGTTGACAGAAGCAGTGTGTAGAGTTATGAAGTTGTTGGCCAAATTATTGAACAAATGACTTTAGAAGTGAAGTCTGGGGTCAGTAGTGATCGTCCATCAAAGAATTCACAGGAGATGGGTGGTGGCTTGTAATGTCTGCTTAATTAATAGAAAGGAGACTGGAATTCCAAAGCTGAGTAACGTAAAGTACATAAGGTACATAGCAGAGCACAACTGTAATGAGTAAGTAGTATTATTTAGTATGGTGTTTTTGATTTTATTATTTTTAGTTGACTTAACTGAAATTGAGTAATGGGATTTTAGGGGAACAATATAGTCTGTTTGAATGGATATAAAGACAGGTACCTTATTTTCATGGGACTGCATTATCTTTGTTAGAATTGAGAGGATAGTTGTGCCTGTATAGTATTAATAACATACATTTTATTTATAAGATGTTTATTGTCCTGATAGACTTCTTGAGTGAAATTTGTTAGTTCCTATGACAGGAGAGTAGATGGAGAGTGTGTTGTGAAGATGTGATCCAATAAGGAAAGAGAAATCTGATCATGTTTTAGAGAAGTAGGGATTTTGGATTATGGAGGAAGAAGAGGAGCAGTTATTGGAGTATACGTATACTGCCACAGTGCAGCTGGGGATGGGGGAGCAGGAGAAGATCAGTGCAGACCACCAGTAGGAGAGCAGCTTGAGTGTATTAGAATGTATCATGTTGGTTGTGGAACTACAGCTGTAGCAAGTGTGAATTGTGTACCTTGTGATGGACATTGTATGCATCCACCATGAGTATACACACATCGGTAGCAACAGGCAACACTGGAGTGTAGGGCACCGATAGCAGCACTGGCCAACATTCTCATGGAAGTGGTCATGGAACCAGTGTGCCACACACCATTGAGTATACAAGACCAAGTATAACATTGCTCTGTTCACCAGTGTCTATTAAAGGCTGTGGATTGTATCCATATTAAAGCCCAACACATCTGTTGTTTGGAGCTGAGAGATGTACACATATCTGGGGCCAGCTGGGACAGTGGATGGCACTATGCTGCACAGTGCACTCATTGTGCAGTGAATATCTACACTTCAGATCAGAGTGGTCATCTGCTCATGCTGGGCTACCACTGGTAGTGGCCATGACAATAGCCAGTTTGGGTAGACAGCTAGATGTCTACTTCTTTGGATGCATGTGGGGGAGACTACTGTGCCATCCTGGACAGTGGGTGCATACCCACTCAGCAGTAAAATGAACATTGTCAGTATGTCCTGCCACTGTGACTCAATGTATGCACTGGCTTCATTATCAAACCCTGGCAGGAGACTGGCCTCACCTTGATTGTTCTGGCCTACCTTCTATAGGTATCCGTCACTTAATCAGTGGTGTGTCTTGTGGATAGAAATATGTAACAATATTGTGTGATAATGGTCCCACTGGATGC